>NC_091870.1:8283522-8589775 GCF_019399895.1 Cardiocondyla obscurior | reverse complement strand
GTCTCAATTATTCAGGTAATTCGTTGAACATCGGCGGCTCAATGACTGGCGGCCGAATTTCTTTTTGTCATTCCGATGGCCGCGCGTTTTCCGCGTGTTTTCTCCCCGTATTCGATTGCGATCGGTTGTTAATCGACACTACGCGACATACTCGTACATTTGCAAAACGCCGAATATTTTGCCGCAGCGGGCCGAAAACACAATTAACGTTTTATTCCGCGCCGCGCTTTATTTAACGCCGACGCGGCTCAACTATTTTCACCGGCAATAAGCGATAAAACGAGATTTTCCTGCTGCGCCTGACGTACTCCAGCGAATTATTCACGTTTATTTCCGTAACGACGAAAATTATTAGTAATTCGGAAATTTTCCGAACGGACGTTTAAAAGAAATTTAATTCGCCAACCCTTTAGGGCGCGAGGAATAAAACGAGGAGCGTTCGGTTCGTAGCCGCGAGCTGAAGGAATCTCGTCGCTAATAATTTCTACGCGCTCTTAATTAAAATAGAGATTTTCTAATTCACGAGTTAAATGGGATTTGGAATGCTTGCGGAAACTTCGTGCGATCCTGTCGGGGAATGTATGTCGGTCGGAAGCGAAACAGCCGCGCGGTCGGCGGCGGCCGCGTTGCATGCGTGCGCTGGACGCACTCGCGGCCGCCCGGCCGTGCATCGCCGTGCACGGCCGTGTGCAATACTTGGGCGCGATGCCGAGATTAAACCGTGCACCGGCGCGATTACGATCCGGCAGTATCCGATTGGCCGCCGCTTCGTCGAACGGCCGGGGCGGAGCCGAGCGTAATGAGTTTCCAGCTTAGTACTCTCTCCGTTTCTCTCCCTTTTTGCCTTTCCTCTCGCCCGCGCCCCTGCGTTTCGCGCTCGCGTTCGCGCTCTTTCGCTCGCGGCTTTTCTCGCTTCTTCCCTCGGGCTCACCCTCCCCCTTTCGGTTTACGCACCCTTTCTCGCACATCGGGCAATAGCACGTGTGCACCGACACGCGTGCAACGACGTATTCTCCGCTCCGGTTTCGCGGCGATGAACCTCGCGTATCGCTTCCTTTCCCGCTTTCTTTGCGACTTCCCTGCCGAAGCTCTCGTTCGTACCCGGCGCCACGACGCAATTGCGCCAGGCATGGCCATTATCGGAGAACGTTTTAATGCCGCGGCACCGGGCCGTTCCTCGCAAACTGCCTCGCCGTGCGGTTTCAGTCCCACTCGACGGTCTTGATTGTTACAAGAGCGAAGCGTTAATAAAGGATAATGGTAAATGAACGTCGATGCTTCGTGAGTCAATAACGCGGTAAAATATCAACGGTAAAAAGAAAAAGAAATAAAGAAAAAAAAAAGAAAAAATTACCACGGGGATTAATTCGGCTGTATTCGATATTTTCGAAGCGTGCACGTCGACGTTTCGCGATACTGCGCACCCTTGATTTTCCGTCAACGTGATATACTTCGGGCCCGCGGATCGTGATTTATTTATCGCACGCGGCGTTTTCGAGTTGCGTTTTGCAGCGGAATTGATTCGCACATTACAAGGAAAGCATGAAAAACGTTATTGACACGCGCGTCGTCTTGCATTTTCCGTTTATGATTTATTACGAAAGAGATTCTCGGAGGCTTTAAATTATTAATTTTCTTTACGTATCGCTCGCGGTAGGGATGCTTATTTGATGAAGATTAAAAAGAAAGAAAAAAGAAACTTAAATATTTCAAGCACAAATAGTACAGTAGTTAGTTTTTTATTTTTTTTTTAAATCCAAAGTGGCATTTTACGACTGCAAATGCACTTCCAACAGTCCCCTCCTCGCGCAAGGCAAAGAAACTTTTAAACAATATCTCGAGAAATAAAACATCTATTCCAATTAAGATGAGAATTCAATTAAAGTCCGCGCTGATGAGGGCAATGAAATAAATAAGAATAATTCGACGGGCAAGGTAAATGCGAAAGCGCGCAACGCTCGGCAATGTAAGCAGCTGCGCTCATCGTCCTTTCTTTCTCTCGTCAGCGGCGATTGTAATAGCTATTTATTGTCGGTGCACGATCCCGAACCGCGCGCCGGCCTCCTAACAAATTATGCAGAATAACGCAGCGTTAATTACGGCCGATTGCGATCGCATGATATGATATTACGAGACGGACCTTCGGCCGCGCCGGCAATTTGTGAGTCCGCACACGAGCATCGGGCATGCCCATTAGTTTCTTTATACGCGGCCCGCGCGTAATCGGGCTCTAGTTGCGCTCACCTATTAAATTCCACGGTTTTGTTTGCTCGTTTTTTGACGGGCCGGTGCGCCCCATCCGCGAATGGCCGTGTTCCATCGAACGAGATTGAATCGAGCCCCGTAGCCACTCTGATGAGATTTGCGCGCAAAAAACGATTAATACCTCGTTTCTCGAGTATCCACTTAGGGCACGGAATTGCGAGATCGCGTCCCTTAAATCGCCGGCGGACGCGCGTGATTTACATGTATGTTTAATCCGCAAATTTTCGAGTCACGATCTCTTACGGCCGGGCGCCCTTACCTCCCCCTATCTTCCCCCTCGATCGTTTCGCGGCGGCAAGAAATGGTCTCTCTTATATTCTTAATCAAACGCAGAATTGAAGAGTCGTTATTGAAAAATCTGGCGCCGTGAGGGACGGCTATTTCGCGGGATTAAATAAAGTACGCGGAAAGAAAGTGAAGCGGGAAACTTTAACATTTCGACGTACGGGTTACCCTTTTGTTTCAAACGCTTGCGAAATTATTTTACGCGGAGCAACGCTTTGCTCCGTGCCCCCGGCACTTCGCACGTGACTCCTGAAAATCGATGTCGACACGACGAATCCGTAAAACATTTAAAAGTTCTCGTTGGCGCGCCTCCATTGTTGGCCTAATACGAATGAGCCGGTATCCTTGTCGACTCTGCATTCTTCATGAGAATCGCGCTCCGCCCAAAACGAACGTGACAAACACCCGACGTTTGCGGTAAAAATATCCATGCTCCGCAGGAGTCATTGCTCTACCTCTGCATAAAGTCTGCTTTCGCGAATTGCTTTTCAAAGCCGAGCGCGAGGGTAATTCATAAAAAAATATGTTGCAACAATCAACGCGGGGTAAACTTTTTTTTTCCCTTTTTCTTTTTTTTTTAAATAAAATAACAACTTTAATGAAAGCTCAATTTCGTCGGAGATTTAACAGGGGGAGGGAGGGGAAGGGGAACAAGATCTCGTAATTACAGAGGCGGTACGAAAAAAAAAAAAAAAAAAAAGCGACGACTATTCTTTTCGTACCGTCCCGGGCTAGATTTATTCATTTACGGCGCCGCGACCGATTTTCGGGTTAATCATTATTCGAACGACACGAGCGGTACGCATTAAAGTTGATTTCTTTCCTCGCGGTATGGTCTTAAACCTGCTCTTTGGTGGCCGTGGTGGTATCGCATCCAATCTCGGATAACCGCGATCTCCTGGAGCTTAGCTCCTCGGCTGGGAGAAAAGAAACGTTAGGGGTCTAATCGCGTTAGGTGCCCGGCTCGGCCATGTTGCTTTCTGGTCACGTACCGCCGTAAAACAAAGGAACATTGAGCGAGACCTCACGCAGGATACGCCCCTTAATATTTAATCCCTCATTATTGGGCCGAAGCCGAGCTTTTGAGACAATTGGCAGTTTTACTAGCCAATAAGGTATCGCGGAATACCGGACGGCAGAAACATTACGATCACGCGTGCTGATCACACCAATTCCGGAGCAAATCTAACGGCGAACGGAGAACGATGGTACTTCGATCCTACGGTGGGATATCACGTCGGCGTAAATTCGTATTAAAGTGAGCCGAGGCTAATAAGCCGGAGTTCGAAATTGAATTAGCACAAAGCTGAAGACGTATAAAGAGCGACTGGTTGCCTTCTCGAATTTCAATGTTTCCGCGAGTAGCGAAATTTCTGATCGAACTAGGCTTTCGAACGACTGACGGTTCTCGCGCTTAAAAATTGCGAGTACGAACTACATGCGTGGTTATATTGTCCCAGCGGCGTAGTTACTACGGCACTGTTCTTGACCCAAGAGACCTACCGTAATGAAATTAGAGTTCTCGTTGACTGAGGCGAGGTCCAACGCCGAGAGAGCGGCGCAGCTGTTGAAATATCACTGCTTTTGCAAAAGGTGGAACAGCTACTCGAGCGGTTGGAGAAAGGGGGGTTCGGAATGGATAGACCGGGAGAAAGAGAGGGTGCGAGAAAACGAGAGAGAAATTGGTAGGAGACAACGTGATCGAGCACCGGACATTGCGCGGTATAATGAAAACATGGCGGCCACCTGAAAATCCTGGATGGCTTTCGGAAGTCCGTCTAAAGTTTATCTTAAATCGCATCACTTTTTAAAAACCTACCGATTCCTCACTTGTTACTAGCAGCGAATTATAAAACGGATCATCGGTTCGTAATTGACGAAAGCGACCCGTTTGAATTAATTTCGTATGCGTAAAAATATATATATATATATTTTTTTTTTAATTACTTTGAAATAATTACGTTGAAAGATCGATTAAAAAGAGCGCGCGGCAATTCGCAGCCATCTCGGCGATTTTTTCGACGATCGTATCGGAGATCGTATTAATCCGATTTTTCCATTTAGCGGGAAACGCGGCGACTTGTCCTCGGTAGAGTTTCATGGAGCTCGAAATTAAATAGAATTTAATCTCGGGACGCGGTCGTAGCCCGGAATGCACAGAAGTCTGGTTTACGTCATCCGTAACCACTTAGCGTATTGGAGTTTGATTTATTTTCCGTGCCAAACTGCTGCCTAGGGAGGGTGGCTACCCTCTCAATGTACTCTATTGTATTTCTATTAAGTCCCGAGCACGTTCTTTCGCCCCGCAGGATCGTACCGTATCTCCCGATGTTTCACCCTCCTATGACGAGATCGTCGGCCGTGCCGGCACGTGTTTTTTAAACACCTCGTGCATCAAAGAGCGCCAATTTAATCGCGGAGTCAAAAAAAAAAAATAGTAAAAGGGGAGGGGAGGGAAAAACGGAGCTAGTTAAATGTAAAAAGTTGTACAAAGCTACCGCGGCAAGAATATGTTCGAACGTCGAATTTATTCCGAAGTTAAATTTTTGCACGATGGTATTAATTAACCCGGTGACGTCAAATAAATTTTCCTCCCTTCGCATTTTTATTATTTCCTTCGTTCCTTCGTTTTATTACGAGAGACCGTCGTACGCCACTTGAAACTTTTTTTTTCTTTTTCTTTTTACGAGGCAATGCAAAGGTACAACGTTAGGGGGGCACTTGGCGGACGGGCATAATATTCCATTAAATTGCAATTAGCGTCAACCACGTAGGAACGCTTTATACCAATTAAGAATTTAATTAATTAATTAGCTTACTCCTAATTCGTGGAACGCCGATGAGACTTTTCGGACGATGATTTAGATGAAGACATCGCGAGAACGGTGAGAAGCGCCAAGGCATAAATCCACCGTAACGGATTAATTTCATCGTACCTCGAAAGCAACGAGTATTTAATCGTACACCGTGTAACGCCGGCTGAGCGCGATATTTACGCGCTTCTTAATCTCGTTCAAAACCTAAATGAGCTAATTGGCAATATATGATTTTCGAGTCTTCGCGCTCGCGCGAAATAAAGCGAGGAAGGGTCGAATTGAGAAATTCTAAAAGCACGACGTAGCACCGCTTGGAAATTTCTTTGCGACAAGTATTATTGACTCTTTAACTCATTTTTTAAATTAACAAGCACCGGTAATCAAACTTATCTGCACGCGAAAATGAAATTCGCGCCTTACGCGAGGCAGCTAAATCAATCATTTAATTCAAAGGCACGAGCTATTCAGAAACGATTTCCCTCCTCCTCCCCTCCCTCCCCCGAAAGGTAAAGTAATCTTGATCGGTGAAGCGGCGTCGCGTAATGATGAAAAAATTGCCAACAGTTTTCCCAACTTTTAGCCGGCTAACTTGCCAGCGGAAATTAAGCATTCTTTTATCTCCGCGCGACGTCTCGCGCGTCTCAGCTTGGAGTTCCTCTTAATCAATCAAAAAATCATGAAGAAATGAATTAGGTAGTAACTCTCGGAGGAATATTTCATGGGAGATGAGATGGTAAGCCCCCTGCGTTTGATCTCTCGGTCGAAAAAAACGCCGAGACCACCGGCCCCCCCTCGGACAATTTAACGTACGGCGCGCCGTTATCAGAGCCTCGCAAATTATACGAGCGGCGCTTCGAATTCCTGATTGACGTTGACAATTAAAATTTCGCAAGTCCCACGATTGTAATACGTAATTAATTGACGGGCCGATTGTTACATGCGATCGAAAGCGTAATAACGCACCCGCGTGGGGGGAGAGGGAGGAGTGTGGAATAAAATCGGCACGCGGCACGCGAGCTGATTCCGGGCTGGTGGAGCGAAAATTCCGTCAATAACAATAAGAGCGGAGAGAAGATCGATATAAAGATACGTAGGAGAACGAGAGACGGAGAAAGAGCCGGGAGAGAATGCGCTCGCGGTGATAAACTCCTCGGTAGACAGAATACAGATCGAAAGTCTGCCGGCTAACCGAGTTATCGTGGCCTCCGCCGAATTACTGCACCCGCTTTCCCTCCATTTGGAAAATCCCCTGGTACTAAATAAATGTTTCACTCTGGCCGACTTGCCCGGTATATTTATATGCGGTGTTGCGGCGGCAACGGCGGCGATGTTAACCCCCTCAGGCCACCCTCTGTGCCTCCCTTCACCCCTGCGTAGCCATATGTACTTTCCGCAGGGGGTCTCAGAACCCGGCATCGCAGCCGCAAGAACGAAAACAACGGAGGATATAGGTGCTCGTAAGACGTATGGGGCTATCGTTTTTCTCGCGTAAACCTTTTCTACTCTAACGTGAATGTTTTAGGCGAGCCACCGAGGGGGGAAGGGAGCCTATTCCATCAGAAGGAACTATATAACGTTGAACATTGGTACGCGGGGATTAATTACGCGTATTATTTTTTGCAAATATTTAATTTATAATTGCTTAAATGTCGGTGCGATTTATGGAGATACGCGGATTCGCGATTGCAAATTCTGTAAGACAGCGGCGTTCCCCTCGCAATAACGGTATCCCTAAATCGGCGTAAGTCTATACCCGCGGGGTGGTGCGACGTAAAACTTTTTTTTATCCCCTTTTTGAATGTTTCAAATATATATATTGAACTGAGTCGCGTCGCAAACTCATAGCTTTTCGTAGGGGCCCCTTCAGGGCGATTCTCGGTCGGCCACGAAGTTTAAAGTTCCGCAGTCGCGCAACAGAAATCGGAGATGCCCCGTAGGGAGACAGAAAGTTTCGTTCCGCCTGCCATATAGTCTGCACCAGGTAATTCAGAGATACGTCGATTTTCCATTCCGACTCCGGTGTCCGTGACTGTCCCGCGCATAAATGTTTTAGCGGAGATAAAGCTGCTCCAAAGTGACTTCCGATCGCTTCGTTCGATTCTCTACAATCTGCTGTTCCGCCGAGTAAAATTAATTTCACCGATCCGAATGCATACGGCAGACTCGAATTTCCGCCGCCCGATAACAATTTCGATTTATCTATCATCGACGGAGAGGATGTAACCCTAAGATTAGCACTGAAGTCGAATTCGAACGCTTAGCAGAATCGCGTATTTTTAGCAAAATATATTGGAAGAAACTATGCGCGCACTAGGCAAAGGTTATTTTTTTTAAAAGATCTCAATTCCAAACTATGAAAAAAAAATTATGCGACTTACCAGTCAGCGGAGTTGTCGAATGCTGCTGGTGACTGTAACATAAAAAAGAAAAAATTATGTAGACACGCCAGAAAATTAACAAGATTAATAAAAAAAAGTTAAACATTTTTTTTTTTAATAAAGATTTAATTCAAAAAAATTTATTCTTACCTATAAGTTGCTCCGCCGATGCACGATGCCCCCCGGGCCTGCTCCTCCCCTCAGATGGGACGTGACGAGCCATCCTTCCGCGCACAAGTAACTCGCGAACGCGACCGTGATTTTATATTCGCGAAAATTATTAATCACTTGCGCGCGATATTTTTCGGCACTGCTGTAAAGAGAAAATCCTGAAAACAGGTTACTGGCTTACCGAACTGCATGAGCGTCAGCGGAGTTGTAGATTTCTGCCGGTGGCTGTAACATAAAGAGAAATATATTAATGTAGACATGTATATCGGTTTAAAAAATTAATAAAAAAAAAGTAGAGGAAATCTTTTAATAAAGATATAATTTAATAAAATTCATGCTTACCTATAAGTTGCTCCGCCGATGCATGATGCCTCCTGGTGGGCCTGCTCATCCTCTCAGATGGGACGTGACGAGCCATCCTTCCGCGCACAAGTAACTCGCGAACGCACTTCCGAAAATGAAAAAGAAAATCGTTAAAAAAAACGCCGGAAAACTAGCGGCACTCCCGAAACGACCGACGAACCGGCTGCGGTTCGTATGATGACTGATATCGGCGCACGGCACTTTAAAGTTCATTAAACGATGCGAAGCAGCGGAGTTTCTCTTGATCTGAAACAGAAAAATGAAAAAAATTATTTCATACATATTAAATTAATTAAATAAAATATTTAAAAAATATTATAAAAATCTGAAGCATTTAATTCGAAAAGAAAATTAATATTTCTTACCCTGGGGTTGCTCCGCCGGGGCAGGATACCCATCCTGGGCCTCCTCCTCCTCTCAGGTAGCACATGTCGAGTCGTCCTTCCGCGCGATGGACACTCGCGAACACCCCGACCGTGACTTTACCATCGCGAAAATTACATTGTCCTCGCGATTAAAATAAAACCATGCCGAAAAATTACGTCCGAATACCGTCCGAGACTCCCGGAACGACCAACACGACGGCGCGAGCACGTGGTCGTCGCGTAGTGCGTACGTTAACGAAAGGAGACGCAATCGCACGTGCTCTCCTCACGCGGAGGACGGAGAGGAGAAGATCTCGTATCGCGAGGTATTCGTCGAACGGAAATACGTATTAATTTCGGCACGAGCACGCGGTCTGCGTAACGCGTACGTACGTGTGTGTTGCGCGACCGCTGGCGAAGGACAAAGCGAGAGTGGGAATAGTGGGGGAAATACTTAGCGCGCGGCACGTAGGCTCGCGCTCGCGCTTGCTCTCACCCTCCCCCCCCGCCCCCCGCGGCTATCTATTCCTATCTATTTCTTACTCTCGTTCGATTTAATTGTAATATTAAATTAGTATGTCCAGACAAAGACGGTGCTTCCGCCAAGTCGTCCTCGATCTCGAGAATCGCGAAGACCGTCTTTGCCTGGACATATCAATTAAATATTAAAATTAAATTGAACCTTAAAATCGCCGATTTAACAGCCGACGTTGACTCTCGCTTGGCGTGAAGCAAGCCAAGCGAGAGAGAACTAATAAGCGACGGTTTTAATCGGTGACAATTAACAGTTAATTTACGCGTCACATTAATTTTTTTAAGATTCTTTAAGACAGGATATCGCGTGAAACTTTCAAGCGGTATACAATTGCGCGAATGAAATCGTATAATAATTATTATCGCGTTACAAATCACTCGTCGGAAAAGAAAGGCGGAAATAACGCATCGTGCAATGTCAGGGCGCGAATAAGAAAGGAAAAGAGTGCGCGGATTATTCTCAGGGAGCGTTGCACTGCATGTTTTAGCATTAAAAAATTGCCGGTTGCGAGAACGGGTTTTGCCAAATTGCTTCGTATATCTCAGGAAATTGCTCATTATCTAAGAGAATTATTTCCCGAAAGAGGTCCTCGGGCGCTTTTACGCGACGACTTTGGCGCGCCGATTATCGCCGAGCTAACGACAAACTCGTAAACGGCGAAATTAAAAAATAGATTATCCATAAAGCAAAGAATCTATTAAGACGTAGAGTTTTCTCGACTTTAGCGCGGCGCGCATACCGCTAAATATTGCGTGCTTGCCCGTGCAACATCGTCGTTCTCGCCGCGAGTTCAGTGCGCAAATTGCACCGGGTAAAAATTAAATTGCAGGCATTTAAGTTTATCTCTCCTTCGCAAAATAACGTTCGCCCAGCCGCCTACTCCCGCGAAAAAGCTCGGTCGTCAATCGCGAGGGAAACGCCGAACGCTATCACCCAGGCTGCGACGAGTTTTTATAGACCGGTCGGTGGTACGCAACCGGGTTGTAACGGAGATCCCCGTGGCAACCGAATTTATATTCCGTGTCCTAATAACGAACGAGCGACACTTGCTTTCGCGAACGACCCCTCGATACATGGTGTACGATTTCACAACCAAGCCAATCGCCGAGGTAAAACCACGTTTTCCTTCTCGGTCGCTCCGGAAATTCATCTCGGCGTTCGAAGATTTTCTATCGGCGACAACGGAACGATAATTAAATTATATTTACTCTCGCGTCCGTTTTTCTTGATTGCCGCGCGCAATTAATTATACTTTAAGCGTATCCGTTTCGTTTCTTATCTCTACGGCGACAAAACTGCAGAGGCACCGGGGGTAAGTGCACCCTTCGCACCTTCTTTTGACCGGGTGGCTGGATCCCTCGCATGAGGCGTACAAAAGGCCCGGAGACCCGTGGGGTGCACGGGACCCCCGCGGCTCGCACGAGTCGGTTCCCCGGGGAGACACGAGTCGAGCGATCATAACAATTTTGGGGCACGGTGGAGGTAGGTGTCGCGCGGTCATGGTTCTCACATGGGTGCGCCGTAACGAAATTGATGTCTCTGTTTCGTATCACGTTCCGCGTGTAGGCCGCGAATAGAGACGTGGAAAGGGAGCGTTTTTCTTGATTATACCGGCGTGGACAAGCGACACGGGGGAGAGGAGAGGCGAGGGGGAAACCCGTGGGTCCAGATCCGAATCGGGAATCGTTTCTGCTGCTAAATTGACGTCGCTTATGATCGCAGCCACCCGGTTAGACCGGCGGTGCCGCACGTGTTTTCTTCGATTGCTCTGTCATATGTGAGCAATCGGTTAATGGAGTTCCATTACCGCGCCGAGATACTCGCAATGCCTGCAACCGCGAAATATCGACGTAATAACGTCGTAATTATGAGGACGTCTTCCTCGCACGTAAAATGATTGAAAATTATTGATGACGGCCGGTGGAATTTTTTTTTTTTTTTTTTTTTTTTTTTTTGGTCGCCGAGAAACGCGCGCAATATCGCGATTATATTACATCATTAAGAGTTACGTTAAAAGTCAAGAGAATCGAGCTCCGTAGTATTTCCTCATTCAGATGCCAGATTGGCGGATTATCTATCGCTTTCCCATGATCGGCCGATCCTGGGAATTGCTCGTCGATGCTTTTCACCTCTTTCCTTCTCGTCGGTTCGCAGAGACGGGCTTGGTGCACCGAAAGCCCGCCCTCCTCTGCCTCGAATCAATTATTTATCGTCGCCACCGCTTTGTGTTACGAGATAAATATTCCGTCTGTAACTTGAAACGCGCCGAGGGTTGATACTCGTGTTCCCGAACGATTACACGAGCGCGTAGCAATGGTCTCCGATGCATCAGGGACCAATCTCGACCAAACGGCACAGGACCGTCTCCTGATTGATTCCTTCTCGCGGAGAGGCCGCCTCTGCTCATTGCGCATGGATGAGAAAAGGGAGCCTCGCCGCCAGCGCGTCCTTAATGCCTTTCTTTCCCACGTGAAGTTTAGATTAATTTTCTTTTTTTTTTTTTTTCAAGCTCCTAACGACAGATTTAAACATTTTTTTTCTTCCGCGGCAGACGCGACGGAATCGACCGCAAAACGCGAAGCAGTGATAAAAGTCAGGGAGTTTTGAATAAAGAATGCCGACTTTCGGAGGGCCACGCGCGTATGCTTGGTTTTTCACGTCGACACATCCCTCTGGCGAATGCCGGCGCCGGCGAACGGTCAACCCCGCGTTTTTCTTATAGAACCCGTCTTTTTACCGCCTCTCTTTCTCCCTTTCCTCCTCGTTTCTCTCTCTCTCTCTCTCTCTTCTCTCCGCGTCTCTTCATTCCACCCGTGCATTTCACTCGCGCGCTTTTCGTGTGGGGTTTATACCAACTCCAAAGGGTAGCATGAATTATTTCGCCGGCGGTGAAAACGTCTAAGTGACACATGGACGCCTGACACCTAAATTGATCCTCGATCGGGAACGCACCGGGATCGCGTCGGAGGTCGCATCGTTGCGACGGTAGTTTCGGAAGGGGACCGATTTTATAGGAACTGTTGTCGGAACGTAGAGACGGAAATCGAGAGAGAAAGAGAGACGAGAGATACCCGCGCGAGGGTAACGTCTCCTGCATTATTCCCGAAGTCTCTGCAAAATCGCGTTAATCTGCGTTTCGGATGCGCGGATCAATTTGAATCGAGGAGCACGCTCTGCCGATGGTAGTAACAATAAATCGCTTCGGCTCGAAAGGCTCGTCGCGGAGGGAAGGATAATTTTAGATACCGAGATGGAGAACAGTCCCTTTCGAGACAAGCCGCATTTATAGACTAATGAAATTAGGCTGTCGAGCGCCTTTGACGAGCGCGCCGAGAGAACGCGGATAAGCCGGCGCAGGTAAAATGGCACTCCGCCGTAAAGAGAGCATGGGAGAATGGGGAACTTTTTTTTTTTCCGCGAAACTAGGTATTACTTTGCGGCATTAACGTCCGCGGTCTTACGCGCGTTGATGACATTTTTAACGTTCGCGTTGCAATGTCCATTTCCCAAGTGTAACGGCACGATCATCTGTTCCGAGTATAGTTGGCGGGTGTTTATTTTTTTTCTCTCTTTCTTTTTTTTTTTTTTTTTTACTGATAATGAATGCTAATGAACATACACAGAATGTTTCTACCAATATAAATTGTATAAACGCTTGGATCGTTCTAAAAGCATACGGGATAATTTTTGAAATAAAATTTTCAAGTTTTTGACGTCAAAAAGCATAATGTATTATACATTCGCGCGAATTATGCTTTTAAAACATAACGCTGTGATATGTTCAAAGAATAACGTGTTTGTTTAGCATTTAAAAGTAATATGAAATTGTCTTATAAATAAATGTATATATGTATAACACATAAAAGTAATTATATGTGCTTTAAATTTTTAACACGTCATTAACTAACGATTTTTGGAATGCAATGGCAATCTGGATATCTTCAATAATTATTTATTATCAATAAAAGAAAAGATTTTAAACTGAAATTTATTTAATTAAAAAAAAAAAAAGAACATTTAATAGGAATTCTCTTTTTTTTTTTAATTTTTGTTACTTTTGCTAATAAAATATAACTTTGTTGTTTCAGATAAAAATCTCGAGCAAGTTTTAACAGAAGTGTTTGGGAATTATTTCACGAGTGACCAATGCTTGAAAGGATTACTCGACACCATCTAAGAGGAGGAGCAGACCCGGGACGGGCGTCCTGCATCGGCGGAGCAACTTTTAAGTGAGTGTTAATTCTTTTTTTAAATTTATCATTTTATTAACTCAATTTTAATATTTTTTTTTTTTATTAAAGAATCAAATACGCTTATATTTTTTTTTTTGTTTAAACATTAATTATTTTCAGCATGTCTATATTAATATTTAATTTTATGTTACAGACACCTGCCGAATTCAACAACTCCGCCGATGCTCGAGCAGTTTGGTGAGTCGCAAGACTTTGTTTTTCGTAGTTAGCAATCGGAGTCTCTTGAACCGATTATATTATTTTCCCGTGCAACTATTCTCTCGCATTCTCAATGACTACTGTGTCCCTTCATTTGACGCGTAATTATCAACCATCGGCGTATCGATTATTCCTCCTGAAGCATCCTATATACGTTCCTACGACGGGAGTTTACTTCGGGCATGCAATACACACGGGCGGCGAAGAACTGCGTAATAATACGTGCCCTGGCCATTAGAAAAGTGCAGGTTCCACGAGGCGGTGTAATGCAAAAGGCAAGAGAGCGGACCTTAACCGCGCCGGTCGCCGTTCTACGTGTGCGGCAAATCATTTCGTTGCCATTATAGCAGGTACCGCAATGTTTATTGCGCAAACGTTCCACGGCACGTCGTGGATTGCCCTCAAATGAATTGACGATCGAAATATTCTCGCGCAATGCGCCGCGTTTGTTAGCTTATCGGTTTTCCTACGTTCGACAGCGCATCGAGCGCGGTGCGCGCGAGATAAAACGTATTTAATTTTTCCGGACACGCTTCAGTTTTTTATTTCATTCTTGAGATGAAAAAGAATGTCGAACGACGCGATACGAAAATAGAAGCCGCCGAATACAAGACAGAAAATTAAGCAGCGTATTCGAAAATTAAATCCACTCAAGCTGTTTGATATAACATTTTACGATGAAGTTATTAATCGAATAAGATTATTAATATGTCACATCTTCGTGCCGCCTCTGTCTTTCTCTTAATTGCGATCGCGGCAAACGTTACCAGATTTTAAACTGCATTTTAGTTATTATAGCTAACGATTATTAGCTGATTAAAAATTTCTAAAGATATCGCAGCGACGATATTTTAATTTGATTAAAGGAAGTTTTGATAATTAAGTTTTAACTAACCGTGTTTCTATTCTAAGATTACATTCAGGCACCGGGCGTAATTAAAAAAAATAATCCTCTGCACGTAATATTTTTTTTTTTTTTTACGTTTCTATCGCGGTCAATGACTCGTCGGCGGCACGAAGTTTCGGGTGTGGGACTCGGGGACTTGATAGAGCCGCTTGGACGTCTTGATACTCCGAGCTCTCGTAATTGGTCATCTCGTCTTTCGTCTCCGACCCGCCGCTGACGCGGTGTCTACGTTAAAAACTAGAAATACCGCAGGAAGGTTTCCGCTCGAAACGAGATTACAGGGCGCCGGTGACGCGCCTCTCGGCCGAGCGACGGTGTTGTACCTGTTCGGGGTACCTGCTGGAAACGACCAGGCAGACTTCTGCGTTAAACGGCGGAAACATTCGGGACACTTCCGCCAAAGTGTGCCCTTTTAGGGAGATACGTCCCGCAGTTTAAATGTCACAGCTCGTCTCCCTCCGGCTAAATAAATCGCAATTTCTTGCTGAACAATAATCGCGTCTCTATGTATCGTTGATAATTCTTAAAAAAAAAAAAATCTAATGCCTGTCGCGTTGAAATGCAGCAATTTGAAAAGCTAGGTAACAAAGGTTTCGGTACGCTTTTTTAATATGCTCCGAGTAAATCGTTAATAATATTAACTTCGCGAACTTTGTTAGCGGAGAGATCGCGCATTACACGGAGTCGTGGCGATTCACATGAAAGGTTCCCCGCGTCAAGTGCCCGGGACCTTCGATCCCGGTGGCGGGCGGGTGTTTGTCTCCAAATAATTGGGCGGGACGGCGCGCGGCGTCTCCTCTGCAATTATAGGCAGTAAACGCAGCCACATCCGGTACAGGGAGCTCTAGGTGAAGCGGGATAATTCCACGAGAAAAGACGGCCGATTAAGGCGATCGGAGAAACAGGACTCGCGTCTTTGACGGACGTTGTTAGGGAAAAAAAGATGTGTGACAAACAGGGAGGGAAAAAAAAAAATATAAAAAAGAGTAGGCGGGAGTGGAAAAACTGACTGACCGCTTGCCTATTACGCGGATACGAAAGATCAGAACGTCGCTGATATCGTGTGACAAGGCAATCGCTTCGGCGTAAAAATAACGGGGATCAAACTTCTGAAGAAGACGTAGGGCACTGCGCGGCGCACTGACACAGAATAATGAGCCCTCGTTACGACAACTCGTTTCCGATGCTTTCCTCGTATTTCTTAAACGGTGCAATTTACGAAGTGTACCGATCTCGTCGAAGGAAATGAAACGTCGCGCCTCGTTTCGCGTACTTGCCGCAAAACATACGCGCACGAACGACATTGTACACAAAATAATGATACGAATTGATCGACGCAAAAAAAAAAAAAAAAAAAAAGAGAAAAAATAAGAAGGCGCGCAACGCGTTGCGTTTAACGAGGAAAGAGCGGACGCCGCTTGCATTTTCTACATAAATAGAACCGTCTCCGGCTCTCAACTTATTACTTTATAAAAATGTTAAGACGAGGGATATTGAAAGGCGATTACATTTTTCAGGAGACATTTCAATCCACTTCGCGGCAAAGTGACGTGTAAAAATAATGGAAATGAATCGATTTACCTATATGAAAAGGAAAATGCACACTCCGCGGGGCTGCATCCGCGATCGCTTTCGCGCGAAACGACGCTCGCCTGTAATCGTTGCTCGAGATAGCTGTGTAAAGGGATCATTAAAATCTTTAATTATCCGCAGATCAAAGACCGGCTCCGTTGCTTATTAAATTAATGAAATTATTACCAACATTGTTACTAATTGTTTTCCGCTGCAATTGGTGTAATTCCGCGCGCCTTCCCACGCCGAGTCCTTGTTCCTCGTCGGCGCGGCATCGTTTCCTCGCGAAGATGTACAGTTAGACCCCGAGAAACGTAGTAGCAGTCAAATCACTTTGCATGGATTTCAATGGTATTTTTCTTTTTCTCGTATATACAACGTTACATGTACTTACATAACATCACATCGTTCGCTATAATAATTATTTTACCGAACTTAACTTAAAACATACTTAATTATACGACGACGATGACGATCGTAATGTACGATTTATTTTATTTTATTTTATTTTTTTTTTGTATTTTTTTTCTTTTTCTTTTTGTTTCAGCAGTATATATTTATAATATTAATAATTATAGTAGTATTCCGGGATATATATTTAATATAATCTTGATTGCATTGTGCCGCGTCGCGGCGCGCATGAAATAATATATACAGGACGTATCTAACAATTAAAGGAGAACGTACGCCGCCGGTACGTTGGCACGAAAGCGCCTCTGCGTATACAAGTATTTCATATATCGTACAAGTAATAATGTCTAATTACAACTACGGCGTCTAATATGTACACGGATATGTCACGTCAGGTGTCCCGCACGGGCCTACATTCTCACGTCCGAAGCGAAGAGGCGGGTGCTCCTTGCCACCTCGACGGAAGAAAGTGGAGAATCGCGTCCCTTATCAGTCGATGCGTCCCCCTCTCCCCCTTTCGTATCGAGTCGCTAGCCGACGCGTTTGCGGTATCCTTAACGAGGTAGGCCCTTAAATCCGAGCGTTTCTTCGAATTGCACAAATTGTTTAACGAGGGATACGAGATTTAGATTGTTTGTCGCGATCGACGATTTTTCGGCTGCGGGAGATGCGAGAGAACGCGCAGCCTGTCTTCAGGAAGGATCGAGGGATCTCGGTGGGCCGTGAAAAGGCGACGTGAGGGAAGAATAAAGGAAGGACGTTATCGAACGTCCGGCCCGTTCAACGCGAATCTGAAAATAACCGCTTCGAAAGGGGCACTCATCTCGTGGGTCTATTTCGGCGGGTCGGGAGACACGTACATGTCGATAATGTCGCGTCAATCGTGGCTAATTATGATAATCTCTCGCGTCGCGAGAAGGAGCGGACGCTTTTAATGCGACCCGATTGTTCGTACATGATAAATTCACGACGATTATCGCGCCTCGCGCGCGATCGTGCCGGTTAAACCGTGACAGTAATATGGCAAAACCTCGAGCCGCGGCTAATAAGCGATACAGCTCCGAGCAGGATAATGTCGTAAGGCAATGTACAATCGATTCCGCGGTGCTCCCTGGGACGTGTTCGTGTTCGGTAATGGTCGCCTGAATATCGTAAGGCAGAAGGAAGGCAATGCCATGCTAACAGCCTACAATCCATATAGCTATTCTTCAAAAAAAAATATAAAAAAATAAAAAAAAATAGAAAAAAAAAGAGGAGGATAAAATGATAAGAAAAAACTTCGCCGTTGTCTCACGTGCGAAGCGCGAGCGTTTTCCCTAGTTCGCCGTTATCGTAAAACAAATTGGAATAGGAACGAGCAAAAGGAAAAAAAAAAAAAAACAGATTTGCGGATTCGGCTTCTAGACTCAGGGGAGGAGGGACGATAAGATGACGATTCATTTAACGAGAGTTTCCCGGATCGCTGTCGCGCTTCAGCAAATCGGCTCGGCCAGGGGCTGCGGCGGGCCGTAAGGGGAGGCCCACTGGCCGACCGGGTGCGTTAGGGTGGTCGTCGACGTCTGCTGCCTATCCAAACTGGACACCGGGGCGCCTCCCGGGTGCCCCGACACCGACGTCGGATACGCCACCTTGCCGAGTGCCTCGGCCTGCAGGGACAGCATCAACCGATTCGCAGCCTGCCTCTCGGCCTCTCTTTCCTCCGCCGTCTGTCTCCTGCAACAATAATCGACCACCGTCGTATTAAATTAATCCGACTATTCTTCGCGACATTCACCGACAACTCAATCGCCAGAAAAAAAAAAAAAAAATTAGAACGCCGTACGATTTTATCCCGCGCCTACCCTCGCGCAACTAACTAAATCTCTTAATTAAAGACGCTTCGCGCGGACCGTCAGCTCGCGTTTTCCACAGTTGCGCAAGTTTCTAAAGAGGGACGCAGCTTGACGGGGAAACTTGCTGGCTTTTGACACGATGACTCCTGCGTGCGCGTATAATCGACCGTCGTAGTATCATAACCCAAGTTCTCAACTGCAGCAACGCCATCGAGATCGCCCGTAAGAATGGCTTTGGAGTAGACGCGTAAAGAGGAGCTGGAAACGAGAGTGGAGCTGGAGCGTAGAGACGGAGCGAAAATAGAGCGGCGGCCGTTGGGGCGGGAAGCAGAAGACGGATGTAATAAAGCTAATTCGATTCGTCACTATAGCGAAGCGGGGTCCACTTTGCGCCGCGGAATGGCTCGTGCGATGTCTGTTTTCTAGCGTTAAGTCTATTAGGGTGCCGCAAAATGGCCGACCCGTTCGGTAAGGTCGATAGAGCTTGCGCGCACCAGCCGGCGTGGCGAATAGCGAGGGGTCCCCTCCTCGGAGGAGGTTGCACCATCGCTTGTTAAAATCGTATTTCTCATCGCCGTTCGTTCGAAGAGATAAAATGTATCCTTTTATTTTAAATCCCTCGCCGCGATCAACCCGGGGCACGGTCTCGACGCGCTTCCGTGACAGGATGAATCAAGGATCGGCCCAGCCGGGCTCGATCCCAATGTTTTCCCGCGTCGTGATCGTTATAATTTCCTAAAACTGGTTCCCTCCGACGTAATGCTCGGCGGAGAGGATCCTCCTAAAGACCGGTGGCGAGCGCTCGTGTCCTCCGCATGAATTACGCCGCGTTTCGGCCTATCGCGGCGCAGGTACTGTCTTTCTCGTTGACCCTCTTTTTGCCCGTCTCCTCCGGGCCGCGAGTTGAGCAACGCCGCGGCACAACGACTTCCTGTAATTTTCTTCACCCGATACACGAATAAACGAGCTTGGCCCGGTGCCCGGCGCCGGCGATCGCCCGCCTCCGAAATTCACCTACCGACTTCCTCGACCCACTTCGCCGGGCGTCGTAATTCCCGTTGTTTATCCGCCGAACTGGATCCGATCCTGACGAACGGTCCGCTAAGCGGAAAACAATTAAATTGCTTCATCCCGTAAATGAGCGCGCGCGTGGAACGGCGGGCGTATAATTTTACCAAAATTTACCCGGGGGAAAAAAAAAAAAAAAAAAAAAAATAAAAAAAGATATCTTTATTTGCTCGTGCAGATCCGTGATTTTCCAGCGGGATATATATCCCGAATTACGGCAACAGATCAGAAAGATTTAGCGCGCCTGCCATTTTTATTAGCTTTCATTAGAGCAATTGGATCGCGTCCGCGTCCGTCTCCGGAAATCCGTTGCGGCTACGCCGCTGGTGCAGTGACAGGTGCACCTACGCCGCTGCAAGTAATTAACGCGGTTAGCGATTAATAATTGACGGCGCCGTGCCGATTACATTTTGCAGCCCCCGACGCAGTCTCGCCCTATTCGCTGCGGCCGGCGTAACCGTATTCTCTCGCAACCTGGGACACATTACTCTTATCTTTATACTCCGGCGCACGCTCCGACCCCCGGCGCGGCGCGCTCGATGCGCGAATATAAGCACACGTTCTCTCCGCGTTTCTTTCTCTGCGATTAAACCCGGTATGTCTCGTAATTTCAACGAGCGCTATTTACACCACAATCGCGGGGGCGTGCTAGCTTAAAATGACGCCGGTCTCAAATATGAGCATTCCTAATTTCATTATCGTTAATTTTGTCTAAGTTTGGCAGACTCGGTTACAATTATTATTCAATTTTCTGGTCTGCTTTTAGGTGTCAAAGCGATTTAAAATTACACGCGCAATTTAGAAATATGCTTTATTTATTTGTCCATTAAAATGCGCATAGCAGATTGAAGTAGAAATATACGCTCGGGGTTCGTCGTACGTTTTTAAAAACTGTCGACGTTCTGTATAATTTTGACACCGAACGACTCGTCTCGATTCGACCTGCGGTGTCGTACGCGTGAATAAAAAAAATTCTTTTTTTTTCTTTCTTTCTTTTTTTTTTTTTTTCATCGTCGCGCGAAGAGGGCGAACGTAAAATTCAATTTAGAATCCGACGACACGCATTATCTGTCTCGGTACGCTCGGAAATGTTATCGCCGTGACAGGTACATTTGTCTAGAATGCTACGACGAGTTAACTTCACGCCGGAGTGACAAGTACATCATTTTTAATTAAAGACGCACGCACGACAGGGTAATCATGCGCGCGATCAATAACGCATCACCGCGCGCGCACGACAGACTTTTTCCAGCCCGGCTTTTTCTCTGCGCCGTCGTAGCGAATGCGGAAAACGCGGCGAGGGGCAGAACGCGAAAGTTCGGCCCTTCAAAATTTTCCCCGCTTCCCTTTTTAGAGACGTTTCATCGTAAGATCTCGCGGCTCAATAAATTGCAGCGATCCTTTAAACTCGCTGACGAAGCTGCGGCCGGACCGCTCAAGCTCTAGCTTATTTGCTGAAAAAGAAAATCGGTTTAAACGGCGGAGGGGCCGCGGGCGAATCGCAAGACTACGGCGGGGAACGGCGCCTTCATAGACGGCACGCACGAGAGCCTTGACGCGACGCGGGTACGGTCCGGCGTGCAGCTGCGTTTAAAGTAACGAGATGACTGTAGGCAGAGATGAGATAACTCGGCCTCAATAATTCAGGTACCTAACAGCTTAGCCCTGTCCCGTACATAATGTAGTCCCTTCCCTCCGCATCGCGCACATCGGGCACTCTCTCTCTCGTCCCCTTCACCCCCTTAACCCCGTCCCCCGACCGCACCCCGCGGGTCGCCTTCTCTCGCTTTGACTGCCAATCCACCGTGGTCCCCCCCCCTTTCCCCCCCGTCACCTCTTTCAGCCCCTGCACCTCTCCACCGGGAGCTCCTTGGCTTTTAAACTGTCAAACGCTCGAATCCGTTGGCTGAATCGTTTCGATCTCCTCCCGGGCCCCAGCCGACCCCCGCCGGTTCCCCTCGTTAAACATTCATCGGCCACGGTGTAGGTACCAGGCCGGTAACCGTTCGAACACGATTCGCAGACTCGGCGCGATATATCGCGCCCGCGATGTAGCAGGTGGGCGCGGGTGGAATCAATCGGGGGTGCATTACGTGTCGCGATTAGGAGCCACGGCAACTCGTGCCAGCTCGATCTCGAAAAACTCGCCTCGGTCGCTCGCGTTTCGCGGAACGTCCTCCGCGCACGAGAAGCGAGAAAGCGAACATGACGCGATAGCCTAAGATTAAAGACGCGACGGGAACCTCCGCCGGCAGTCGGTTAATAAAACTCAAGTAACGATAAAAATTAAAATAAATTAACAATTTTCGATCTCTTTTCGCGACGAGACCGACGGAGGGAGTCTTTTCCGATCGTCGCGAACATTAAAAATAGACCCTGTCGAAATTGTATCGGCTTTAATTTTTAATGAGTTCTACCCTCGCACAAAGGGATTATAGAAAATCGAATTGAAAGGATAAAAAAAAAATGTTCTGGCTCCAACAATCGTGGCTCGGTTTAGGAACTATCGGCGACCCTTCGAAAACTTCTCCGCAAGTTTTACCGCTTTATCACGATGTTTCGTAGAACCGCCCAAGGACTCCACAGCGCGACAACGATTTTAGAAATCTTGGGAGACGGAGGAACGTGGGAAGGGGTTCTCGAATACGGCGGGTATATTGTACACGAGAGTCCTCGAGAATGTCGCCGGGGCCTCGTCTCGCCGCCGAGACGCCCCCGGTATCGGGGACCCGCGCTGCGAACGAGCCCCCTTTTATCTAAATGACGTGTTTTTGTCCTTCCTTATCTTGAAGAGACTCCAATACATTTGACTGCCAATGCGTTTACAGATATAGGCGTCAGGCCACGACTAACCCGCTATTAACATTCCGGGAACGCAATCCTCGACCCGTTTTCTCCCCCGAAAAATTCATTTACCGCGGTTAACAATGTGCCTCGACAAAAATCGTCATTAATGTATAAAAAAAAAAAAAAAAATAATAAAATAAAATTGAACGATTTCGTTAAAACGCCGATAAGTTCTGCGGGAACGAGTATCGTGCACGCGTCGATTTCGGCCGATCAAAAATATCACGAGTGGCTTACCTCCATTTCGTCCGCCTGTTTTGAAACCAGGTCTTCACCTGAGCGTCCGTCATCTTCAGCGACTTCGCCAACGCCGCCCGCTCGGCGGAGGCCAGGTATTTCTGTTTGTGAAAGCGCTTTTCCAGCTCCGCGATTTGCAGCCTGGTGAAGCTCGTCCTCGGCTTCTTCCTCTTCGGTGGCGTTCGGTTCTGATAAGGATGCCCGATCCGCCTCGGAAACGCACCTATATCGAAAGGAAACAAAAGGTGCTCTGATAAGAGATTACTTCGGACACAATGCCGGTGACATTCTGTAGCTATTGCGTCACCGTTTTACGGTATTCTTCGTAGGCGGGCGCTCAAATCGGAGAGTCCGTCGGACGTCATTAAGAAACGCGCGATTAAAAGAGCGTGTAACGACGGGACCGCGATCCGTAAATGAGAGAATTTATTTAAAAACTCGTACGCTCGATGCGCGATCAATTTTCATAATGTAATCGCTGTCTCTTTTTATTCACGCGTCCGAATTCGTTGTTAGACATTATCGACGGCTCCGATAGAAAAGACAAAGTAACCGAGGCTGGTAATTTATATCGGTAATTTACATTCGTTAAGCGTCACTCGTTGTCTCGATATCGAGTCTCCGCCTTTCTATTATGCCAGATAGGTAGCCGTCGCGTTATCATTAGACGCTTTATCTCGCCCGTCGTACTAGCGCGAGTAAAGAGCAACTATGCTAAATGCCTCCGTGCGTGCGTGCGCTCGAATGCGTAATAAGAAGGCGAACATTAACCAATTTTCACGAGGCTTATAAAAGAGCGGCGAATCAGCCGCTAGATATATACGCGATCGGCGCGTCCGATATCGCGGCGAGAACGCGGCCCCTCGACTTCTGCGATTTCTTCTCGCTAATGGATTAAAACGCGGTTCTTTGGAGGAAATCCGAGCGGCCGAGGCGAATTTAGTACTCGTACTTCGGCGACTTGTTTTCCCTTGTAGATCTCGTTCGACCTACTCGTCGAATTAATTAGGGGATCGGGAACGCAATCTCGCGGGCACGAAACGGAGAAACCGTTTATTTTTGCAATACCCGCGGTACCGCGGCGAACGTACTTATTTCGATGCAATCGCGAGACGAGGGATGGCTAGGTAATCGGCCCGCGATATAACGGCTCACATTTCCAGCTTTGATTTACCAGCTAAATAATATGAGCAATGCGCTTCAGGGACTCTCATTACGCCTCGCATGAGCTCGATCGAAGGATCGCGTGCCTTTAAGTGATATTTATACAAATGCACACGAATTGAGCGCCGGCTATTTTACGGCGGCACATGTTTGCCGACGTAAAAGTACCGCGGGGCAGCCGAGGGGGGATCCGTCAAATTTTTATGAAATACGAAAACGGAGCCGAAATATCCTCTCGTCGTCTCGCACGGCCGGGGACCCCTCGCCTGCGCAATTTGCTGGAAACCGGAGGAATCATCGTTAAAGGGTAAAAGGGCCATCGAGCGAATATTATCCCATTACGCGCCCCCCTTTTTCCTACCCTTCCCCGCGCTTCGCACCCCCCGTCCTTTATCGCCACTCTTCGGCCAGAAATACATCCCCGCTAGTAATCGCGGGCGATCCAAATAATAATCTCATTACGCGTTCATTTGAAATTCCTTATCGATCTGTAAGCGTCAAAGTGTTGGATCGAGTCAGCCGGCGGTATCTCGTGCCTAAAGTAATTAATTCCGTCTATATATATAAACAGCAAGTCTTTAAGTCAATAATTAATTCTTTTTTTTTTTTCTACATACTTTTTCAGCGCGATCGGATTACGAACGAACACGGAGGTTTAAAGAGCAAAAAGAATTCCGTGTGATTAGCGATTCATTAGCAGCGCGATTAATCTCGATTTCTCGTAATTTACGAGAGGTGCATGATTTATGCGCCGCGGATTAATCGGCGATCCGCGCGATTATAGAGCGCGGCATTAACATATACATGCGACGCAACGATTGCAATTGATATAATTTGATTTGAGACCTGCGATCGGGCACTCGCGATTGATTTCTCACAGCCTCGCTTACGCTGACAGCCGCTGAACGGCGATGTAATTACGCCGGGCACCGCGAAAGGGCAAATAGGGCCCCCGCTCTCTGTGCGCTTGACTCCTATTTCAATTCTTCGCGGCGTAATCGCGAGCTTCGGCCTCACATTGGCCTCTCACATTCTTATTCCGCGCGCGAAAGGCTTCCTTGCGTCACTCGCCTTGCGCTTATTAGGACGATAATCGCATAGTGGCTATTACACTTCGTTCTATTATCGCGGCTTACTAGTCTAGTCGCTACCGATGTGGTCTCTCTTTATCTCTCTCTCTTTCTTTCTCTCGTAATACACTCGTAATTATCTTCCTTCGCGGAATGGTCGGACACACACAAGAATTTGAACCCGCAAATCTTCGGCAGGCCTCTCTTAGAATGAACCGGATGATGAAAACGTAACGCGTTTGGTTGGTATATTAAACACCCACCAATTGTATTTTTTTTTTTCTTTTTTTTGTGAGGGAAAAAAAGGGTCAATTCCTATCTTCTGTGAATTATAAAAAGACTTACTATTTTCTCATTGAGAAACGAAGAAAATCAAGTAATGATACTTTCAAAGAATTTCATTAATAATTTTTATCACGACAAATATGTCGAGTTTTCGGAATAACGATGCAGATTATCAGACGGGAGTATATGATCGATAACAAAGAATCGGTATTTGTTGCAAGGAAGAAGCACGGTGTAATGATCGGAGCGCTCGGTATCGAATGAGAGAGAAGACGGTCGTCTCGTAAAACCAATTAGGCCCCGCCTGCCAGCCGTAACTCAGCGTTTGACGATAACACTCTCGATTTCTGTTAATTAACGACGCTTAAGGCGCCGCCTGTTGCCGATCTAACATGTTGCCTATACAGCTCGCGACGATATTCGGAGGGGAAAGGAAAAAAAAAAAAAAATCTTATATCTAGCGGCGTAATTCCGACACATATTTTACGTAAAATATTGCTTGTATATCTGAATAAGCGAGAAGAAGCCTAGACCGCGTTACAATGTTCGATTTGTCTAAATTGGTTCGTGCTCGATCGCGCTTTCGTGTCCGGCGATATCGTCGTCGTACGGTAGCCCGATTACCGGGCAGCCACTGTCGTTAGCGTGCTTAACGACAGTTCAGTCATCGCGATTTGTCGGATGGTTAAAGCGACTCCCGACATCGCGCGCGAAGCCCCCGTTTTACCGTGCAATTTTGGCCGGGATACTACGCCGGCGAATCTTTGCGGTCAAAACGTTTAACTCTGTCGACAATTTCCTATGGCTGGAGGATCATCAGCTGTCGAGACGATATTTCTAAAGAAAAATTTTGCACTCTTGAGGGGATTCTAAGGAAACGAATTACGCGGAGTGTCAAGAGACGTCTCTTTCGTCCTCGGTGAAATAAAAAAGAAATGAGAGACTCAACGAACGTTATCTACAATTTTTCTTTTTTTTTTTTTTTTAATTATGTTATTCGGCGGGTAAAACGTTAGAGAATGTTGCACGCAAAAGTGGACTCGGCCTAAATCGCGTGGTTTTAAATGGGATGTTTAAAAATTGAAAGCTGTTTAAGATAAAGACTGGAGTGTTAAATTTTCTTGATACGGATTAATCGTGTACGAAACATAATGGGGAATTCTTTTTCTTCTCGATACATGAATATTTGTATAATAGCAAAGTTGCAAGATTTGTTCTCCGCAGAAGATTGACAAGGGCTCGAGCCGCGGGGCAATCGTAAAAACAAAATGGTTGCACGTCGCCGCAAAACGGTCGGCGTAAATAAATGACACAACAGTTTCCCAGCAAAAATTATTGGCCGCTCCTTTTTATCGTCGCTAAAGTTTCGCCCGGCGAGTCCGTTTTGCGCTCGTCGGTGGAAACGCCCGTGTCCAATCCGACGCTCTAATTTCCATCTTTTGTCCCTGTTCAACAACAATTATCGCCCGTCTCAGCCTTTAAGTCGGAAGAGTGCCCATCTATCACCCGGTGTCCTATTTGTCGGTCAATCACCACGTATTTTCGTTGAACGACTTCCGTCAAATCTAAAATACCATTCGTCACTTGTCGATTAAACCGCTCGGACAGTTTTAGCGGTCTCAACGCGAAATCACACTTTGCAAAACCAACTAATCGATCGTAACAACGTGAGTAATAGCGAGTACCGGTTGCGCGTCATCTTGAGGTAGCCGGAAGTGAACGATTTGTTCACCGATAATTCCCATCGTTTCGCCGCGGTTTACGATCGCGGAAATTATCGCTTCCGTTGTCTCCGCGCGCATCGGGATTTGCGTAGCCTGGATTTTTTTCGAGGGCCGGCGAAACGCGCGAGAGAGCTTCGGAAATAGTTGGAGCGCCGAGGTAACGACGTGCGAATAAAAATTCCCGATAATGGCGCGCCTCGTCGGGCACACGACGTCGAAAAGGAATCGGGAGAACGGAAAAAGCTTTAATCAGGATTGGCAGCTATCCGGCGTGACAGCTCCCGAGAAATTGCCGGCGACGATTTCGTCCTCGGTGACCCACTGAGCTTGTAACATAACCTTTGCAGCGACTTTGCGACGACGACGATTCTTCGCCGGCGACCGAGAAAAGACTCGGGCCGGGGAATCATTGCGCGATGATGCAATTCCGCGCCGCCCGTCGCTGATGCGACAGCGGGCGAGCCTAGAGAAAGTCATTACGCGGAGCACGTTCTGCCCGGTAATGGAGTTTGCGGCCTTCAAAGTAAATTGTTTTCTGTGCGCGCGGCGGATTTCACGACGACGGCCGGCCGCCGTTGAAGGAGAAGATATGCCAGCGAAGAATCTCGCCCTCCCGTCGTCGCTGCGTTCACCCGCCGCGCACCAAATCTCGCCGCGAATTCTCTCGAATTCCCCTCGGATATAATCCACCGTTTATCCCCTTTAATCCCCGGTTAATACTTGCCGAACATTATCCGTCATCTCGCCCAAGGTAAACCCGGCCCCGGCATCAAATACCTCGGCGGACAACATTTTTCTCGAGCGACGAGCAGCGCGCGCTCCCTTTCTCACCCATTTTCCATCCTTGGCGGACCGCGCATGATTTCAGATCTTAATTGTTCTCGGACGTCAGAGTCGGACGCTAATGGAATCCGGTAAACGAAATAACGTGTAAAACACGCCGAGTTTCGCACTCGAGTTGCTCATTGAGGTAACAGCGCCTGGCGACTTGCCCCTGGGCATGCAATTTCAGGTGCAGCGCTACTATCTGTAACTGAATCTTTACGACGGACCGAGCACTAAAAAAAAAAAATATATATCCCTGGCCACGACGCGCTGTAAATCTACACGCGCGTTCAGAAAGCGCCGATGTACGTACGTACACGATCGCATGCGTGCGGCGTTATATCCGCAGCGTATTCGTACCCGTGCGTGTACCTGCCGATACCGTAGCCGAGCGGACGACTAAATGGCACTAAACGAATTCGCGGAAGGCACATACTCTCGTCCTGTATAAAATTATATTCCCCGTAGCCGGCCCTCGGCTCAACGTCGCGATCCCCGATACGCCACCGGCCCTCACCGGCGGTCGAACCGCACTCTCGCTTCCGCTCGGCTTCTCGTTCCTTTACGTTTCCCCCGGCGCGTTCCCCTTCGTAATTTAGAATCTTCCGATTGATAGGCATTAATATACATTCGGTGTGGCGGTGCCGAGATCATAAAAAGAGAAGTCGGTACGCGGCACCCCTCGCGAGCGAGGACAGAGCGCGATAAGTGGAATGTAATATTTCCAGCAACTCATATCTAAGGCGAAATTGGACACTCTTTCCGTAATTAAAGTCTTTCGAGGAATCGCGGCGAAGCGTTGCGCTCGTATAAGGTACACAGGCCTTGCAAAGCGCAAGGATAACTGCGGCGGCTGTTAGAGTAATGGGAGTGCTGGTGCTTTGTTAGCGCTTAACTAGAGGAAGGAATGGGTTAAGGAGGGGGGGGGAGGGAGGGCGAGAGGGAGAATGAAAACTAAACGTTTCCAGGAATGTAAAGTCAATGCGGTTCCAATCGAGAAAATTGCTCAAGAGCGCCCGAGTAAGAAACGCGGAGTGTTACAAGTCTTTAAATTTTACGTCTGATCTTCGGGGAAGATTAAAGAAACGAATTTCGCGGGAAGAAAAATTGTAAAAGACGTCGTCTTGTTTTCTGCCGATACCCCGTTTAACCGCGAGCGACGAGGAGGCTCTCAACGAGCCCGAGCCGACGGATGGCTTCTTCGTCTCGTTCACGCCTCGTCCGAAGACGCGATGATCGACGGATAGAGCAATCGGAAATTTTTTTTTTTTAATTTTTTTTTCTTGGGAGATTTGAATTAAATGCAATCGCGGGGTGATTGATTTTATATCGCCGCCTCGTTCGCGCGAGATCCCGCGGGTGAAATTCGTTTTCTTTATACTCGGAGATTTAGTTAATCGGCCATTACGCAACGTGAAGTTTGAAATGCGCGGATCCGGGCTGCTCTCGCGTCGATCGGAAAAGGGAAATGTGAGAGTCGCGCGGAGCACCGATCATTTCTCAAACTCCATAACTTGATATAGACCCTCGACCTGAACGTCGGAGGAGGAGGAGGACGGGCGAGAGATGGGGCGCGAGGTGAAGCAGCGGTGCCTTACATTATCGATATTACGAGGCGTCGATAAAAAATCGCATAAAATTAAGCAAGCTCGCACGTGTTCGCGATAAAACTCAATACCTTTAGCCTAAGGTAGGTGCTGCCAGTGGTTCTCACGTCCGCCTTTTCGCCGCGAACGGTCGTTTAATCTGCCAACATTTTTAGAGCGCTCTTACGAGGTTATGAAGAGACACCCCGCAGTCGAGCGATCCTTATTTTCAACTTTCGTCTGCTTTTGTTCCTGAACTCTCCAAGTGCAGCGTGCTCGGGAGTCTCGGATTAATCGGGAATGATATTTACGAGTGTTCCGCGTTATATTGTTTAAAATTCCCCTCTTTTCTTTTTTCTTTTCTTTTTTTTTTTTTTCAATATTTATTGCATCGAGGGAACGAATAAAATATGCGCGTCCACCTTCCTTCTAAACGAGACTAAATTATTTCCGAACAAGATGCGCACTACGTTTAAAGTCGCCCTCTGAAACCGTCATTCGTATTCTAAGTATCGTAAACTGCGGCTTATATTTCTCCGCTTATATTCGCGCATAAAAAAACGAGCGTGTACTTTCGCGCACTTCATTGACGTCTCGTCTTGGCTCGACCAACCAGTCACGTCTCCGTTCTCCGACGCATTTCTTGCGTATGAAAATTTTTTTAATTACCCAAACGATATTAATTTTAAGAATTTTTCCTACCTCGGACTTAAACATCTCGAGACCGATATTCACGATGGGAAGTACGGAGGACAAAGTCCGATAAGTCCGTCCCGGGTCGTCATCCATACGTTATGACGAGCTGCACGCCGCGCGATCAAGGTTTGCCGAAATTCGTTTTGACGTGCCGCCGAAGACCCGCCGGCAAATCCCGCCGATTTCTCCGGGGACTAGAAAAAAATCGCGAATGATATGCCAGAAACCGTAACGCGCCTCCCCGCCGGCTTTGGCGCCGCGATAAAATATCGTCACCGCGCGGCCCCGCGTTTTTTTGACGTGCCCACGTCAAAAGATTCGCCGGCCCCAACGTTCCTCCGCAGCCTCGAGGGAGAGTTCGATCGACGCGATAGATAGGGGCGGGTATTTTTTTTTTTTTTTTTTTTTTCGGCCGATCTCTCGCGTATCTCGCACGCGAGAGAACGCAGACCGGAGCGCAGCTGGACGCGCGATCGATCGATCCCCCTTTCCTCCATCCCCGCGAATATATCGCGTTTTACACGCGCGATCTGACCCTTCGCGCTCTTTTGTCGTCGGCGCTGATGAATTATTACGAGCCTAACGAGGCCTGCCAGCCAGACGCGTATTAATGCACGCGACTCTCAGCGACTAAATTTCGCGACTATTGCATCCGTAACGATAATAAAAATAAAATATACAGATATGAAATAAGCGGACCACTCGTCGCGGCATTTGCTGACCAGGGAAAAGGAAACATCTAGGGAAAGAGCTCAAATTACGGAACCGATAAAAAGTATATATAAAATTCATAGACAGAGCAATAATCTATGAAAGAAAGTGAAGACGCGAAGCTCGGCAATTAATTGTATCCAAAGCAGCGCGGTTATTTCGATTACCAAGTTCAATAGCGAGCGTTTTATTAACTCCAATATTTAATAATTGTAATACCGAGACGAGAAAGATAGAGAGAGAGATATAGAAACGGGAAAGAAGGGAGAGATACATCTCAAGTTACCAGAAGATATTACAGCGAGATTATACTATCGCTCACCTCTAATTTCGCCTAACGCGGCAAAGTGGCTGGTGAGAGGTACGACCCGAAACGCGGCGGTATCTCTTCGGGAACGTCTTCAGGACGCGTTTTAGGGGGTAACCGAGAGTCGGCCGCTCTGCTCGCGTCCACGCGGCTAATTGTCCGCAAGCGAAATTAAACTGAAGTCACGTTAATTACGTAAGCCCCTCCACCTACCCCCGCGGACGTTCGGCGCGTAACCCATCGGCGGTGGCCGGGCATATCGCGACCAACGAACGCGCGGAGCAAACGAGAGGGAGGACGGCGGCGATGATGGACGAGCTCGCCTGACCTTACGGGGGCTGCCAAGCTCGCCCAGCGAAATCCCTAACTCAACGCTAACTCGATCAGTCAACGCCCACCGTGGGCCACACCGTGCTCGTTGCTCGGCTCTAATCTGCCTCCAGATTAATTACTACGTAATGCCAGCCTGAATAATTATCGCCTCTACGGATACCCGCCCGTGCCCGTGTCCGCATGCGTGGCGCATCTTCGCTCCATGCCGCCCCTCGCATTCGCGCATCGACGTTCGTGCACGTTGTACCTCCCCCTTAAATCCGTCAAATTATTCGGAAAGAAAAAAAAGAGAAAAAAAAAAAAATGAGACGCGTTTAGCCGAGGTAATTCAATTATATTCCGTGGATGCCCTCGTCGCGAGTTACGGCCGACGAGAGTTGTCGTTTCGCAGGCGAAACACCTGGTGTATTTACAGTAGAAAGTCCGGCGTTTCGATTTTGCAGTTACGCGACTGCAGTCGTTCTGCAGAACGCGCGAGTGCAGTTACGTTTTACACGCGTCATTTATCGCGGTTATTGTTTCTTCGAATGCGTGTTCCCCTTACTCCGACGGCAAGGCTTTAAATCCCTCTCGTCGCTCCGGCCCGTTTTCGACGCGCGCCGCAGGGAGCTCGGGCTCAATCAAATTTAAATAATACAGATCGGCACATTTTTAATACGGACAAACTCTTATCTCTCACCGAGCGGCTTCCTTAATAAGCGACTCAATTTAAATTACGCTTAATAAATTAATATCCATCTTTCGAATTGGGAATTTTAATCGGAAAGCGCATACCCATATTCTCCCGGAGATCTAATTAAATTAATAAATAAATGTTACCGCGCGGGAATAATTTATGGCTCGATAAAATTTATCGCGAATATCGTCTGCGCGTGTATCGGTCAATCGAATGGCTGGCTCGCGGTAATCGGATTCGATCCTCAACGCCGCGATCGGTATTCTGAAATAATTCCGCGTTAACGATTTCGCTGCTACGTGCCCCGTAGTCTTCCACGTGAGACGATGAAGGAGCGGCGTGTCGCGAACCGAGTACCGTACGGGTCAATTGCCTCTCGAGAGCTCATATTTCCGCTACGAACGATCTGAAAAATGAAATGCGCGTCTAGCGCTAATAACACGGCGTAACCAGAGCTGCGCGAGCGCGAAATTGCCGCCGAATACCGAGAAACGTTTTTCCGCGCGCGCGAGCTGCGGCCTCGCGGCCGTTTACGGGATATTGACGCAAGAAATTTCGCAGCCGTAGTTACCAGCGGGCACGGAGGCGATATCCGCGCGTACGCGAAAGAAGCCCTTTCGCATCCCGCCCGTCCTGCGGATTCGCGAACGTCGGTCCCCCGACCTTGAAGGTCCCACCTTCGCGATTTGGGGTCTCGAAAATCTCTCGAATACGGTAGCCAAGGGCGCGCCCCGGCGTGATTCGTAATAACGTATCCACCGCTACCGTTCGTGGCCACCGGGATTCGCCGGTGAATCGGAAACTAAAACGGGTACGGGTCGGCCAAGTGACTACCCCGTAATTTATAATATTTCATTTAAAACGGGGAAGACGCTCGGGCTCCGAACGTAACCCCGGGCTGCTGAAATATTATAAATTGCGGGTTTGCTGTACACGTACCTATAATACGGCACGCGTAATCATTCGTATACATTCCTCGCGCATACGTACACATTTGGACAATTTCATCGGCGAGGAGGCGCCGCGCCGCAGCCGCAGCCGCAGTGGCATCGACGGCGGATTCTGGTTTTCAGGTTTCGGTCACGCGATGCCTTTTTTCTCTGTTCCCGGTACCCGCTTATCTCCCGCCCGAGGCACTCCACGGGCGCATCGACGCACTGCGCCGTTCGGTTTCCGTACCTTCGTTTTGTTCTCGGTCTCATGAGGCCTAGACCCACCGTCCCGAGGTCCTCGAAAGCGACGTGCCGGCCGAACGGCGGCTTCTCGCCCAATTGCCAAACTCCGCGGCGTCCCTTTGTAACGCTCGTGCGTTAACGCGCGACGTCTCGCGAACGGTTACGTAAGGTCGGTCCCTCCACGCGGTAACACCACTCGAACGAATATCGGGGTCCGCGTACGTGTGCTTCGTGCCGCGCCGCGCCCGTGCCATTGTGCCGTAACCGTTTCCCAGAAGGGCGCAAATCAGAGAAGTAATATGCGAACGTAAAAGTGCGAAGGCCTAATTATTATCGAATGCCTCCGTGCGAGGAGCGTACATTGTAGAAAATTACTGCTGCGGGAAGCTTAACGCTCGGGGAGAGACTCCCCGGCGCGGCCCTCGGCGGGCCGCATCGCCCCGAGGATCATCGGACCCGTTCCGAGGCCCGCGTTGCGCCGCGTTTGCGTGGTACTACAATTGAAGAGTTGAATTAGAAACCGGTCCGAGTGCCGAGAGCGATGCTACAGAGACAATAGGCGAAGCGCCGCGGTTTGCGTCCGCCGCGAGGCCCGGTGTCATTCTAACGCGGTCCAATCGTCGTCTCTATTATACCTTTCAGCTCGAAATATTGAAACCTCGCCCGGGAGAAACAGGCCGCTCGTTCATTACGTCCTCGAGCGTATTTCTTCGACGTTGCGAGGTTGTACTCCCCGTGCAAAATAATCTGAAACGCGAGAGACCGAGTCACGAAACCTGGGCCGACTTTGTCGTTCGTTTCTTCGCACTCTTGGCATTTGATATCCCGGGGCTCTCGGACACGATATCCCAACCCAGATCGCGACCTACTCTCAACTTTCCGTTTCAGTTGACTGCCAGTCGATAATGCGCCCGTCCATTTACCGAAAATAAATCGGACTCTTCCGCGAGATAATTTCTACCTCTCTCGAGAAATCCCCGATATATGTCACGGCGATTAATTGGCGACGTAAAACAATGCCGAGGCGAATCCTTCGCGCCGGGTTCCCGCGAGCACGGATTTTTCCTCCCCCGAAAATAAAACGTCGAGGGAAGTGATCGCGAAACGTATGCGCCGTCGCGGAGTTTACGACGCTGCGCGGCGACCGTTTGACCTATTGCAATTTTCGAAATGCACTTCTCCTGCCAATTCACGGGGCGAAGTATTGCATAGTGTGGACGCGGGTTCCGGAGCATTCGTAGAATCGTTCGAGCCCACTTTTAACGACGAGCGCATTCTGCCAGCCGCATTGGCGTAGCGCCCGCGTGCAGAGCTCCCTACCTTTTCGTGTGCCCCACGAAAACGTCTCTTTCCCAGAAAGCTATCGCGCCGATATGTACTGAAACCGATTCAGGCCGGTGTCGGGGAGCAATTATCGACAACTGCGAAAGTATAAGCCGTAAACTTCATTTCTCGTTAAACAATCCGAACATACGTCCGGCGTAATTGCACGTCTCTCCCGAGATAATAAAAAAATCGACGCAGAAAACGAACGTAGAACGAAGGAGCCGTGTCCCTCTCTGTTCCGGCGCGCGACGAGTTATTTTTTGCGACTCGCCTTTTTTTTTTTACGAGCTCATAATTACGTATGGGCTATTAACTTATTGTCGCGATCGGGTGGAAAAGTCGGGCCGCGAATTAGTCACTTATGCTCGATCGCGGTCGTCGATTAATGTCAAGGCGGCCGAACTCGGGCCGTTATAAAAGGCGACGTAAACGCCTTCGTCCGTTTCGCTCCGCGCTACGCTAGTGACCGAAACTCGGGAGGCTCCGGGAGTTTCGGCTTCGCGATCAGGGCGAGATCATTATGTCAAATCGACGAGATTGTTTCTCTGAACGTAAATTGCGGCCCGGTTTCGTATAATAGTTACGTTTGAATTTTATAGCGCTAGTCTCCGCTGCTGCGCCTAATTGATCGGGAGAAATCTTTTCGAGCCCCGCGTCAAGTTTCTCTCGGAGTTTCGTGCCGAGGCGCCTCTTCGTTAGAGAGCGACGCCGATATCCGCGATCGGGCGCGTTAATCCCGCGAGGCGATTAGTCCGTAAATGAATCAGAACAATTAGCGCTCGTCCTCTCGCTCGTAATTGTTTCGGATTTACGTTTCGCGGCGTCTTCGCGAGACGTCGCGTTTCCGGTCGAAAATCCTTTCTATCTCTCCCTCCTCCCCCCTTCCTTTGGGACCTTAATCGAGCGCCGCGTGTCATTTCGATGTCAGAGTGACAGGTGGCGGGATGTAATCGAGGTAAAGAGGTACAAAGCAAATAACCGGCGATTACCGCTCGCCCTGTCAAGCGAAACGGCCGCTATGCGCTTTTATATATTTCACGTGAGTTAAAAGCGTGTTTTCTCTTTCCCGCGATCGATCTGACGGACGTTCCGCGACGGCAATCCGATCGGCGTAATATGCTAAATAAATGGCAGCGGACGCGATTTACATTTTCGCCTCGTTTAAGCGATCGCGACGAAAACAGTCGCGAGGGTTTTAATTATGCAAACTGCACGTTATGTTAATTATAATGCTCGCGCTATCGCCCGCGACGGCTCCCTTTTCTCTAAGCAGGACGGATTAAATCACGCCGGCCGCTCCCGTGTTATCCGTACATATTGATTTACCAAACGGTTTTCGCGGAGGAACGCCGTTCTCAGGCTTCCTAGGTGTTTACCCCACCCGACCGCGATCACCGATATGTATTAATGGGACGATGTACCTTTTGACAAGTGATTAATTTTCAACACGACGTGCTTTCGCAACCGGTCTTTACGCAATCTACAATCGTGAGAGCACCGATCAGCCCCCGGCGGGGACGTGACGCAAATATTACCGCCGGCGGTCCTATTACGTTCGACAATTCGGGGCGCGTAACGCCGTTACGTGGAAACCGAATCCGTTTTGAAGGATTACTTTGTTCCATCGCGCCGTGGCGTGTCGGCGCTCGTCTCTTTGGGGCATTAAGCGTACTCCGGACAAAATAATCGGGCGAGAGTAACGCTGCTCGTACGCATAAATACATTTCACTCACGCCACGCAAGTAATAGCGGGGTTTCATTACCCGCACGAAAAACTCGGTATACGAGAATGCATCGACGTAGACGCTAATTATGTATTTTGCACGTACCTGCATTTTAACGTTTACACCCCGCCCGTTCCTACGTCTCTTTCTCTCTCTGCGCGCGTGCAATGATCGCGCGGCGTAATGATCCCCTGGCGCGAATCAGCCTTTTTTTTTTTTTCCCCCGCGCCGTATTTCTCCCGATTAAAGCGAATTAAAATTACACGCCTTTCTAAGAGAGCGGGACAGATACGTACGCGAGTTCAAATTGCATTCTGCAAAATTACAGACGTCGCGAAAGGTGGAGATGGGGCGCGAGGGTGGGCCACGACGAGACGAGTCTCTTTTCGAAGCTTGTGCGCGAATTCGTCGCTGCGCCCTCCTAACAGAATCTCCCTCTTGTCTCTCTCGTCGCGAAAGTCTTTTTACCGCGCCGTGCGGCGACGGGATGTTTCGCCGTCGCGTTTTAAAACGTCCGGACGAGTTTGCGGCTCCACCGGGGGCCTTCCCTTCGTTCGCCGCGACGCGCGCTTTGCCCGGGCAAAAATATCGGATCAGAGATCGCTTAGGCTAACGGCGAGGCGAAAAGGATTATCGAGCGAGAAAGCGGCGCGGTGGCGACGTGACGACTTCGACTTGTCCGCACACCATTAAAGTGTCACTCGGCGTCTTCGACGATTCCGTACCGGCCGGATCGTGACGACAGCGCGAGTGAATAATTCGCTCGCGATGCATATTTCATGTCTTCTATATACGGTTAGCAGTCGCGAAGCGTAGTAATGACACTAAGTAGAGACCCACGCCTAGCGCCGGTCGTCGTCTAAAGATATACCCATCCCAATTAGAGGAATTGACACCGGTGATCGCCGCCGCCAGGCGGGAACGCCTCTCGTCGCTCTCTCGTCGCTTTATATTTCGTCACTCGATTCTATCGAGTGTCGGCCAATATCTCTCTCTCTCTCTCTCTTGTCGCTCCAATCTCCGTCGGGATAACGCGGAATTAATAATATCTGACAATCTCGCTAATTGCGCGAATCATCTGGTTCCTTCTGCATCGTGTTAGCCGAGTGCCGCGGAGACACCTATAATTCGATCGGACACGTATCGCGCGCGATCGTTATCTCGTTACGGAGATGATCCGGTAATGTATTCACGATGGCGAGATAGATAGATATGAGATATTCATACAGTTACTCAATAATAGATGTCTTTTTTGTCTCTCTCTCTCGTTCTCTCTCCGTTTCTCTCTTTTCGCAGTACACAGTTATGCGAATTAATTATTCACGAAAACGTGACACTTAAATAATTGCAGATGTTGCTTTTATTCGATAATTGTTGAAAATCGATTCGCGTCGTTAATGTATCACGCGCACGCTTTGTTTTGTTGTCACTTTTTTTATTTTTTCGGTAATTTATTAATTTTCTTAATTCCTTAATGTTTCGCAATTCTTTCATATTAATTTTATATTAATTCTTAATGCAAGGAGTTAGAATTAAAGAGTTAGCTTCGAGGAGCGTCTCTGTCGTCGCGATAAATTAACGAACCGCGGTACAATGCACATCGAGGTGCTCGGCGGCTTCGTAATTACACGGCGTGTTTGAGAACCGGTAGAATGAAATACTTAAATTTCCGTTTTCCCCGCTGCTCTCGAAAATGTACTTAAAACATTATTTACTCAGCGCAGTATCATCTAGCGCCGAAATCAAGATACAACTCACGCAACGAGATAACAATGCGGGGCAGTGGCAGCGTGCGGCACTGTACTTGCCGATAAAGATCGACGTACATTCACCGAGAGTCTCATTCCGTTTCTAAGAGCTGCTTTCAAGACAAAACGTACAACGATCTGACAAACAAAATGTTCTCGCGTTCTTAGTTCTGCATCGGCATTAACAGGCCGTACTATCCTGAGAAAAAGAGAGAGTAATTAGCGGAGACAATGCGCGCTTCTTTTAAGAATTGTCGACCGAAGCCCTCGGTAACCAAATCGGCCCAGCTTGAGGCGAAAGGAAGCGAGAGATTTCCCAGCTCGTCGTTTTTTCGTGGCGTCGATTAACACGTTCGCGCAAAAAGTTAAGTTATACGTGTAATGTCATTCGATTTAATTACAACGAAACGGAAGGGTGGGTGGGGACGCTCCTACAATTTAACCTGTCGCCTTTCTTATCTTATCGCCGATGCATTTTTTTCGAACCCGTGCAAGCTCCGTTTTGAGCGCCTCGCGTCCTGCACGCGTGTTTTAACAAGCACTTACCTGCGAGTCGGTCCTTGAGATGCGGATGCGCCTGCAGAGGATGCGCGGCGAGGTTCGCCAGGAGACTCGCTCTGTGAAGGCCGGCCGCTGCCGCTTGCTGCTGGCTGTGCTGAAGAGCCTGCAAACTCCAGGGTGGTATCAGCGCCTGTGCGGGCAAGGTGCTCGTCGGCGTGCCGTTCGTGCCCGGTGGCCGGTGCGCCGGTACCCTTATGACGCCACCACCGGTGTAGATGAAACCGGTCGGGAATACGCGAAAGGGGGCGAGGAGATCCGCCGCCGATGCACAATGAACGGACGAGGAAGAGTTCGCTCGCGTGTCGGGCGTGCTGTCGTCGTCGTCCTTTTCCGATAGCTTTTCCTCGGCGTCGTGGCCCCAAGACCGCCTGCCGTCGTCGAGAACGCCACCCGCGGCCACCTGGTTGTTGTTGTTATTATTGTTGTTGTTGTTGTTGTTGCCCTCCTCCCAAGACCACTTCCTCTCCTTGTCGCTGTCGGGCTCCTCCGAGGACGGACTCTTGGGATTTTGAACGCCGCTCTCGCCCAGCAGACGGCTTATGCTGAACGGGTGGCTGCGAGAGGAGTCGTTCGCCAGCGTCCTCGCGCCGGTTTGACTGGGCGGCGGCGAGGTCGAGCACTCGGAGGTCTCCTGGGACATGTGGCGGCCATCGTGGCTCGCGTAATTTCGCGGACTGCAGCTCCGGGAGTCCGAATCATCCACGTTAATCTCCTCTGTAGCGTCCACGTCGCTGTCGCCGTGTTCCGACATGGTCTCTCCTCCTCCTCCTCCTCCTCCTCCTCCTCCTCGCGAGAGCTCGGGCACTTATCGCAGACGACGTTCAAACGACGGGCGTTTTCATCGAGCCGTCGTGCATTTACAACTATTCGAAGGGCGACATCGATCGCGGTCGTGCGGGATGATCGAGTGAGCGCGAACGCGACGGAAGCGATTCGCTCGTAAAAAATTTGCCGAAGACTAGATTACGATCGTATCGAGCTCGATCGCGACGAACGTTTGGATTTATTGCACGAGCGGCTCAGCTCGAACTATCTTGCAAAATTTCTGTTCAATAGCAGCCATCTTGTTTGTATGAGTTTATACCGGCGTTGGTGCTACTTCATACGTCGGACGGAGATTTTGCCAGGCATTAATTTCCCTCTGAATATCCTCTTGCGAACTTACTGTCCCGTCGTTGCTTTACTTTTCTTTTTTCTCGGCTCATTTAAGACGTGACAGTCCAACGCGAATTCCACTGCTCTCGCTCACTGACTCGACTAGCCATTGGCCTCTCGATGTTCGAACAACAATTTTCTGTCTTTCAACGCACCAATTTCTCTGCCTTCAAAAACTAAAATCTACCTGCGAACGACGGATCGGTACGGTGAAACAGACCGGGGACCGACAAATCTCTTTCGAAGCTGGTCTCTTCGTCATCATTTTCCACATAAATCTTTCCAGGCTGTTTCTACTATTCTGCGGGACAACTTCGCGCCGACTGGAAGCGCTTCGCCGTACCGGGGAAAACTCCGACGACACTAAACCGGATTTCTTGACAGGTCCCTGCGAGTGCCAAAAATCGGAGCAGCTTCCTCGGGCAACACTTCACGAACGACGTCCACGCGCGGCAGCGGGTATACTCGCACCTCGTGGTAAACGTAATGGATCGCTCGCGCGTTACACCCCGACGGACGGGGGGGTTCTCCGTTTTTCGTTGGTACTCGGGTCCTCGGCTTGACCGGAGCGTCGGCGGGTGCGTGAATCCGGGTCGGTCGCGTCGAGAGAGACGGGACGTTGTGAGGCTGAGGGTACCGGCGAAACCAGGTGGTTTATCCCTACCAGATCACGGTGAAACGCGTCGCCTACCCGCGACGTACGTATCGCCCGACCCCGCCTGCCGTCGTCCGAGCACCCAATCCCGTCGTGGAGTCGTACGCCCACGGGCGCGCGCATTGGTCGCTGTTAAATTGATACCTATTTAACATTTGAGCAGAATGTTGCAGGCGATCGCCTTTTTCCTCCCTGTATTATTTATTGCTCGATCGTCGTGCCTCCTTTTTTCGCCCCCTTCTCCGCTTCGCTCGCTCGCACCGCTGCTTCTTCCTTCGCGTTTCTTCTCTTACCAAGTTCTCCGCGGGGGCAGTCTTACATCACGTTCTCTCTTTCTCTCTCGCGCCGCGCCGCTACCGTGGATTTCGCGTCCTCATCTCGTCCACGGCGCGCGGCGCCGCGCCGCGCTGCATCCAGTTGAGGAAGAGCGGCGGGACTTAATTACGGAGAATATTCTTGTTGCTCGCTCCTTCTCTCTCTTTCCTTCTTTCCCGGTCTCCCTTCTTTCCCTCCATTCGTTCGCCCGTCATGTTATCGTATCATGAACGCCATGAAGAGAATGCAAGAGCGGCAGTTGCATTCCTCTTTAATTTTAAACGTACGAACGAAAGGTATGAGCGAACATTCCGCGAATAGGGGAGAGGCAATTTTTATCAATATTCATCGAGTCCAATTTCGATGTACGAAATCTGCCGAGTCGCGCTGCAATGGCCCGTCGTTTAATAATCCTGGGCTATCTCGCCTCGTTGTTAATCCGACTTTTATAACGTCATCTGATTATCTTCGGGGGGATGCACGCCACCCGGAGATCCTTTTCGAGGGGGCGGGTCGATATTTCTTACCGAGAAGTTCCTTACTACCGATCGATTAGTCGCACCACCCCGGTAGGGGTGGCTGTCCGACCGCGTAAATGCGCGGGCGCGTCCTTTTATATGAGCCGGTTTAAAATGGTGACTGTCGACAAGCTCGACCCGCCATTTTCCACGTCCCATCGAGAAAACGTATATCTATCTCCTTAACTAAACGAGGAACGGGCCGCTCGCGAAGAAGAGCTAATTTATTCAACGTGAAAAGATATTTAAGATGTATTTATAGTCGCATTTTCGGCTTAAAAACTGAATTAAAATCACTTTGGAAGTACATTATGATCTAATAAACAGTTCTCAAGGTTCAATTTTTTTTTTTTTACCCACGTCATATTTTTAATGGAGTACTTTAAATTGGAAAGAAAGTTTGTTTCTTTATTTTTAAAGAGGCACTGGCGAAACAAGTGCGGCTAGATTTATAATTCTATTTTTTTTTTTGCACATGCGATAATGATTTTTAAATCTTAGATTTAAAACAGAAGATATCGCAGCGATATACATATGTATAATGACATTTTAAATAATTGATCCATTAAAAATAAGAATGAGGATAAGTAAAAAAATTATTAATTATCAATTATTAATATTATGATTATTTTATACCTAATAAACTTAAAAACGTAAGAAAAAAAAGAACCCAGAAAATAACCGAACGAATAAAAAAATTAACATTACGCAAAATTAAATTAAAAAAAAAAAAAAATTTTATACGTTACATAATATACTTTCCTGCACGTGTATCTACCGCAACATACCCTTTTTTAACGCAAAGTCATACGTAATGACAGCAGAAAAGTATTCGAGGCGATATTTCACTTAGAAAATCTCCGCGTTTTAAAAGACGAAGCCTCTTTTTTTAAATTTTTTTTTCTTCTTTTTCTTTCTCCCTTTTTATTCTGAAATTAACCCAGACAACGCGAACGTCTTCATCGTTTAGGATCCTGTTACGTCGCGTTAAAGAAGTGCACTCAGTCGTCCCGTCACGAGTGGGACGTGTAAATAATACTGTTTTTCAAGAAAATTGCAAGTCCCAGGTGTCGGCGCGCGGATTACCGTGTAATCTCGCGAGTCACGCACGAATCGGCGCGGAATTATGCAAATTATTGACGCCGTTTACTGCTCGTTGCCATCCCCGTTGCCGGATCGGTGTCCTGAAAATTAATCCACGCTCGTGCACACGCCCGACACGCACACGCCACCCCCTAGCGCGGCCGTCGTCTCGCATGGCGCATCAGCGCGCGGGGGCGGAGATGCGAGAAGGGGACGGAGGAGATGTAACTCGAATTAAAAACTAATCCGACGTTAACTTCCCTTCCATCCCTCGCCGACCTCTCCCTTCGACCCTTCTCGCTCTTCCGCGTCGCGTCCTCCGTTCCTCGCTTCCTCGTGCGCGCTCCTTCCACCGCGCGAAGACACTTACGATGCCCTTCCCCCTTTCCCCCGACATACGAAGATAACACGTTACACGCGGGATTATTCATGCATCGCGGTTAATTAGGTCCGTATTGCGTTCGCTAATTTCCCGGGAGCACGCGATATCAGCCACTTTTGTCCGGCTATCTGATTCCGTACGCTGTACGCCGCGACGTGGGAACGCTGTCTTGCGAGGGCCGTTAATAACCCGTCGATCTTGGCGCGATATCGGCGGGGGCCGCCAAGGGAAAGGGGGAGGGCGGAGGGTGGGTGGCTGGAATAAAATTTTCAATGAAACTCCGCGGCGCCGAAGAGCACACCGGCGTAAGATGAGTCCATAGAGAATATAGAAGCGGTGTTAATAACGTCGTTCCGTTTGATCGCCGTTCCCGAACTGCCGCGCCGTAGGTTACAGGGTCGCCGCGCGTGCGTGCACACGCACACAGCACGCGGGGGCGCGTTTATAAAATCATGAGCGACGCGCTGCTATATTTATACGAGCGCAGGAAAATTTATTGTGATTGCGCTTCCGCGCGTAGAGAGAGCGAGCGCCGCTGCGCTTTTTTTCCCTTTTTTTTTTTTTTTCCCCCGCGGAACGGCGACGCTCAATTTCGCGGACAACGAGCCGCGCGGCTTATGGAAATTGATAGTTCCGATGAAAAGTAAATCCCGCCGGCGCGACACACGTCGGCCGATCGGAGATATTTCCGGGGATTATCGCGCACGGGTTTGGGAAACAGTTGCCTCCGCGATTTTCAGATAATTTCGTAGCGGCGCCGAACGCAGCGTCCAGCTTCGAATCTGTCGGTCGACCTCGTGAGGCCGTTCTTTGAGGAAGGTGCTCTCGAAATGACCGAGATTAAAAAGAGCCGGTTTTTCTGCAATGGGTATTGTACGGGCCTAGGCTTCGCGTTCGCGGCGTCTCGTTCCGAGAAAAATAAAATCGCTGCCCCGACGATCTTCCGGCCGGGGAAAGTATTCCGGTTCCGTTTCGAGGAACGCGAAACGCAACACCTAGTTGGGTGGCATTTTGATCGGACGCGGGAGGCCGATCAATTTTCATGGTAGTTAAGTGCCGCGTGCGCGTTTCCTAAAACACAGCGCCGAAGCACCGTTCATTTCCTGCCCGTAAAACGGAGCCCCCCTTCGCAACTATCTTGCGAGGCAGTTTCTCTATTTCCGATCGTTTGCGGTTTAGCCGGTGCGGGAACACGGTCGAGCCGTGTTAAAATCGAAACCGCTTCTCTTTCTTTTTCTTATATTTTTCTTTTTCTTTCTTTCCCTTTTTTTTTTTTTCTTTTTTTTCTTCGGATGAACGCCGCCAGACAGACGGCGACCACGTCTGTTCGTTCCTAGGTCATCGACGAGTCACTTAGGGACGAACAGCGTTCGCGGCTGCGAAGGTCGCTTGCTCGGAAGAGAGAGAAATATAGCCGTAAATTGTAGGACGAGAGATAAAGAAAAGAAATGTGGCATCGAATTAGTAGAAAGTGATTTTTTTTTTTTTTTTAAACGCTTAGAAGAAAAGTAAAAAAATAAGAAAAACTCGAAAATAAAAGGGCTGATGTGCGCGATGTTTCGCGGAATGAATAAATATCATCCCCGCTTCTATCGCCCGCGAGACAATACGATAAACGTTAACGTGTCTCTTCTCGTGAGTGGAGAACGGCGGCTGAGGGAAGAGATACGGACGAAAGTAATAAAAGCACCGAGCGAGCGTGACATGCCCGAGACGGAAATTGTACTTGTCAAACGCTTTTCTGCCGTTCCACGCTTTTTCGTTTTCAACTACGTAACTCGCTGGAATTGCCGCGCTCCCTTGTCGCGCGACAAACGACAGGCGACAGACGACAGCTTGAAAAAGGCGACAGCCGCTCCTGATCCGGTAGCGAGGCGCCCATTTAGGATGATTGCCCGATTTTATGTATTTATACCCGGGGAACCGTCGGGGAGCCGCCGCTTTTCACCGCGCCAACGGTTTCTGTTTCTCTATCGCTAATAGGAATTCGTTTTCGCCCGCCGTGAAATTTCGCAGAGCGTAATTCTCGAAATGCGATCAATCTCACCGAAAGATCGACGCCAGGGCAGTAATCATCGGCGTGAATATTTCAATTACAATATTGTTTTAATATTCGACAATCGTGCGCAATTCCCGCGAGGCCCGGACTCGCGGCGACTACCGTTGCTTTAAGTATTCTTACACGCGGAAACGCGGTGCAACCCCGCCGAGAACGCGGGGACTGAAGGAGGGAATCGTACGTCGTTTACGTTGCGGATCATATATTCAACGAGGCACCGTCAGACCTTACATTATTCCTCGACAGGTTGTATTTCGCGATCGTCGCTATTTATTTTACGAGAACTGAGAAAGTTGCCCGGCCATCAAGCCTTTACCGTCGCGATATACAAGGGGGTATAATTCTGCGGCACGTATTTACGTCGCGTCGTCCCGCGAGGGACATCTCGTTAAAATAGACGCGGAGACAGACAAACGTTTTATGACTGAAAGTTTTTTTTTTTTTTTTTTTCTTATTTAATAGAAGAGTTAATTGCGAAAAGAGTTCCGCGAGAATCCGCCGTTTGTTTAACGAGGCTTTTTAACCAGCTTATATTTATCGCATGAGCATCACCAGAAAATCCGGCTGTCATTTGGCCCGCCGTAGTTTCGCACGGTTTCAAGATTCGATGCAAGGGCGCGGGGTGGCTCGTTCGCTCCCGTGGGCATTAAGATAGGAAAATGGCTGGAGCAGGTCGCGGCACGTGCTGGTGTACGCGAACCCCATGATGACTGACTCGCGTGTACACGGTGGAGTCACCGGGTATGTACCCCGAGACAGAGCGTGCGCGCGGTATCGTCAGAACGTTTTAATATTTAATGCGATTAAACTCATTTCGTCCCGCCTCTCGTAATTGGTTTCTGATTAACAGCTAAGTTTTAAGCGCATTAGCCGCGTGCAGTAGCTACACCCCAAGCCTCGTCGGCCAATAAGCTTGAGTGCCGGTAGGCATCGCCCGAAAATCGACGCCGGTCCTCGATCTTTAATTGAACCGACGCCGAATTATCGGCGACGAACGTCGCCGGCGCGTTTCCCGAAACGTACCTTCCGCGGCGCCGAGCGATGTTAAACGCGCGGAAAACCACCCCGCGTGAAACCGGAACCCCGGCCAAATCGTAGATTCGATAAAAAATTAATCTGTTATTTCGCTCAAACGATCCTTATCGCCGGCGCCTGATACCCAGGCGCCGTATTGCCGAGCGGGGAAGATAAGTTGCCCGTAGGGATAATCCACGGACTCAGCGGGTGTCTCCGCTCGACATGGTTTCACTCCATCTTCCGTTGACAGACGAAATCTCCCCCCCTTCTCTCTCCCCGCCCGCCGCCCCCGCGGGTCGAATACCCACCGGCGACCGTTCGCGATCTGGTCCATCGACCCACTGTCCAATTAAGAGAGCGAAACTTAATTAACCGCCGCGAGTTCAGACCGTAACCCGAAGAAAAGGGGCACAATCGTACGAATATCATTTTCACTTGATTTCAACATCACGATTTACTGTCTACAATGTCTGCGTCCCTCCCCTCTGGACGAGGGGGTGGTGCCAATGGTTTTACATAAGTGTGGCCGCGATTCCGATGAACGCCGCCGCTTAACTGAAGACCAGCGCGCATTAATAATTTATTTATTACATATTATCTATTATCTATACTAGAGCTACGAAAGCGCCTCTGAAATAATACGCTGAAATGCTTCTTCGAAGCGATCGTGATTATTATGTGACCGTCGGTGCCGAGTGTTCGCTTCAGTAATTGTCGTCGTTCTGTCCCTTCTCCCGTCGCAATTGAGACGCATAATTATCCGTGTGAACGAGTTTCCTCAGCTTGTCCACCAAGTCGCAATGGATCAGTAGCGGCTGCGGAAGAGATATTAAATAGATTAATATAAATCTCAATACTGAAACCCCTCAGCGCTGCGGTTTCCCCGGAAGCGTTTAGCTTTGTTTCAACGACAGCGTTTATTGTTTCGCACTCCGGCGAAAACTCATTTTAAGCAATTCTAAGCAATTACTCGAGTCCCGCAAATGTATTGTTCTTTTAAAGCTTACTTGCTCGTCCGCGTTTCCGTATACCAGCATCTTCAACCTTTTAAGCTCGCCGTTGGAAAAACGTTCGTCCCCGGGATTGGAGATTCCTAATGAGCTCGGCAATTCGGATCTCTTACCGTTAGTCCATCCACGACTGTATTGAAAAGTTTGGCAAAGCACGGCGCTTATGACCAACGACAGGACGAAGACGACAAACGCACATTTCTTGCTCATCTGAAACATGCGTGAAAAAAATTATTTTTATTAACAAGAATATATGTAACATACATAAAGAAAAAAAAAATAAAATAAAATATCTGAAGAACATATAGCGCAATTTATTATTATTTTTTTTTTTAAATTCACCAAGTTATCTCGCAAAATAATTACGCAAGGACTCGGCGCTTATTAGCAGCCTTCGGAAAAAAAAAGAAAGAAAGAAAAAACGACTAAAGATTTTCAAACGTTAATTAGCGCGGAGCAATCGTCGATAGCTCGCCGCAAGCGACGCCTGAATAATTTCGACGGACATTATTAAAACAGTCTTTCACTTTTACCCAAGCGAGTTTCACGTACCGCCGATTTCCGGAGATCCGAACTCGAAGGAATTATAAGGCTGTATATTATTACTATCGAAGAGCGGGCAAGAAACTGGTCACCGGCGGTAATTAGAAATTTTTTTTTTCCCAACGCCCGGCAGCGGCTCGACGGGGGCACCTTTTTCCCGTCGCGGATCTCTGAAGTCTCATGCGACCGTAATGAAATCGTTCGCTGTTAAGAAAGGAAGAGGAAATCTGCGCTCGCGTTCGTAACGTCGAACTAGCGCGAAGGGAAAAACAATAGGATACCTGTCACGGAAGACTTGACGAGGCAACGATCCGTGAGACTTGAAATTGCGCGATCGCGGGGTTTGCGCTGCCACCGTCACCCGTTTCTTCACGGAGGCTGTCGTTTTTAAAATATGATAAACCACCGGAATGCCAATCGCCGACAATAACGCCGCGGGCACAATCGCGACGAGCGGGCGCGATGGAGCGAAATGACCGATTTCGAGTGTTTTATCGGCAATTATTTTTCCCTTCCTTGTATTTTCCCGCGGACTTGTAAATAAAATAAATTGTCTAATAAGCCGCGCGGGAATGTTCTCTTTCGTTCGCAATTAACGGACACGTAAAGCTTTAGATATCGAAAGCCGGCCGTTACGATAATTGCAGGACTCTTGCCGGCCGCGTGTTTACATCGATCTCTTTAAGCTCATATTCATTAAAAATAGATGAGGTAGAACGAGAAAAGGGGACCGTCGATTAACGGACCTCGTTGTAGCATCGCGCGGGCCCCGGGATTCCTTCAAAATTTTCAGCGCGCGCTCGGCTTTTGTTCCGCGCGCTAATTTTAAGAGGACCATTAACGCTACGAGCGTCCCTGGTCATTAAGATAAGCGTAAGTGCTACTAAGTGTCCGAGCGGATAAGAAACGTGACCGGCATCTCCGTTAGGGATGAAGCATCTCGACCGCTGCGGGCCGGCGAAGATGCGCGGTGCATCGCCGGGCGTGCTCGCCAATAATATTAACCGATGTTTAATCCGCGGCGAGGTAAACGGCACGAGTGATTTGGAAAAACGGCAAACGATTACGATTAAAAAAACTCTAAGCATTTATGTAGGATTAACATATCTCTCTTTTTCTCTCTCGTCAGCGAGGAAGACTTCGCAAATAAGAATTAGGCAACGGCTCTCGAAAGATGTAAATTTTATCTTTTCTTTTTTTTTTCTTTTTTTCTTTTCTTTTTTTTTTTTGCGGCACCATCCTTCGTATTGCTACGCTGCGACCGACTAACGTACGTTGGAAGTTAATCAAGCAGAACTGCCGCACTCGATCGCGGATTAATTGTCCTTTAACGTCTGGAAATTTTTATTTTCCACCGAGCGCGCATTGAGGCGCGTGCGTTTCGCGGAACGGAATTAGAAAATGTCGGAAAAAGCAATTTATTTCGCCGCGCGCGCCGCGTCGAAGGCACGATATATCGTGGATTTTCCATTTCACGCTGACGGGGCAATTTGTCGTACGTTTCGTAATCCATTAGCTTCGTAACCGGGTTGTCCCGTTTCTACGCATTCCCATAAGTTCGCGTATCTATTATGCATCATTTTCTTTATTGATACCTTCATATCTATATTTTCGCGTTATTCGATCTTCCCACGACACGCGGAACCTGCAATTTACGATACGCGCCGATTGAATTCCTTCCTTTAACCCGCGAAACGAAACCCAACTTAAAGTAGAAAGTAATATGATAATGTGAGCAAACAGGCACTTTTCAAACGTCATTTAGTTTCTCCAACTTTTGTAGGTAAAGAAAAAAAAATATTACGGTTTGCGGAAAAGCTTCTTAAATTCGATAATTAGATTGGAATGTCTTGATTTGTAAAATTGGATGTTTGAAAATTAGATCGAGCCTGACTATTCTTTCGCAACAAAAGAGACGGGGGAAGGAAACGGAAGTGAAACAATTTTTTAATATTTTTTTGTACGCGCGTAAACGTGCGCGCACTTTTACGAATCGATCACGTGCGAACGACCTGAATGTGTCGCGGTTGGACGTCGTGCGACTATTCCCGCGTGACTTATATAAATGTACGTAAGTATAGGAAGCATTCAATTGGCATCCTCCATTCTTGGAAGGCAAGAATGGAGGCAAAGGAAACAAATTCTGCTGCATGAAACGGAGTCTGCGAATGTAAAATTATAAAGGCCGCGCCATCTGTACCGCTGCGCCACGAAATAGCTTTACGTTTCTTCGGGCTATCGCGTTCTGCTCTTACAATTTTACACGCGCTCGTCGGTTTTACCTGTCGTTGCCGTTACACTGAGCGTCGGTAAAATAAAGATTTTTCCCATAAAAAAGAAAAATTCAAGATACGTAGAATATCTGTCGCAAATAAAGTAGACAACGGAAGCTTGGTTTGTGACGACGGAAAATTTAAAAAATTAAAAAAAAAAAAATCCAGAATTAGAGTGAGATTTTAAGGAATTTTTTAATTTAATTTTAATAAATGTAATTCCGAATTTTTAATACGGAAAAGCGAGATATTATGCGTACCTTGATGAATTTTCTTTTTCCGATCCTGGAACGATGCGTTCTCGTGGAAGATCTCGTTGGAAGTGTTTCTCGAAATCTGATCGAGGAGACGCTTTATATATTCTCCAGCCTCGCTACCCTGTTCCCGAAAGATCGAATTAAACCCCCGGACGGTGGCGTATAATAAGACCGGTCATTACCAGTAATTAATATTAGTTGACATTGTGGGCTAATTGGTTTAGGGAACTTTGCGCTTTCATCAAACGTATTTAGAATGCGGCGTGCTAAATCGGAATGAGCAACCGTTTCAGGTGATTAAGTAATTACGGGCGTTGATTAACGATATGTAGAAAGTTGTTTTACGAAGTGGCGCAATTTTGAAAGTACGAAGAATACCTCGAAATTTGGAGCTTTGAAACTTCAAGTTAAAGTACACGGCGGTGAAGTATACGGGCAATGAAATTAAATTAAAATAAATATATACCTCGGGTAATTAATTCTAATTATTCTAACGTAAAGTTCGCGAATGATAAAAATCACGAAATTTCGATATAAAATGTATTACATATTTTCAGTCAAGTATAAGTATTATAATTAAATACCAACGATGCAATCGCCGTTTAATCTACTGTCCTCTTTAAAGAAAAAATCAAGCTTATCACTCTAAGCTTCTAAATAAAATTCGAGCAATAAAATAAATAAGATTTTTCGTGAGTATTTCACGGAGATAAGACAACGAGGGGTTTGTATCTCCGCGGTTTGCGTAATTCGAACGGCCGCCTCGCTGCGGCGCTACGTAATCGCGCCATATCGCCTCGCGATTGTCGCGCCGGACGCATGCGCGGTGGGGCAGCTGTGCCTCTTTTTACGAGCTGTGCTTCACGCCGTCTCACGGCTGTCGCTTTAGTTTTGCGAACGCGCGTTTCGGTCGGCACGCGTTTTCGTGAGTGACCCGATCCGGGCAGGTCGCCGCCGTCGCCGTCGCCGCCGCCGCCGCTGCCGTCCGCCGCCGCCGCCGCGGTCGACGTCGTCGCCGTCGTCGTCGACGTCGCCGTCGACGCTACCGTTGCTGCTAAAAAGTTGACGTAACGTCGCAGTCGCTGGCTGCGAGTTATCGTCATCGCTACATTGTCATCGATGCTCGTTTACGCGGATCGGAGCGCATCGTCGTCGGTGCCACCGTCAGTACCGCCGTCGTCGTGTCCCGTCCGACGTTGCTTCGACTCGTCGGCCAGGTCGCCAGGCTAAGGTTCGCCCCCTTCCCGGAGACATGTCAGTGCCACCATCGACGTCGGCATCATCGCGCGCGCCTCGATCGCGGCGGGCAGCCCAGTGACGATCTCCGTCAGCGTACTCTGATGACGTCAGCCGCGGGACGATATGATGGAGTCCATCAGAAAATGGTTTTACAGGCCTAAGGTGAGCTAACATCGCGTGTACGCTTGCCATCGCTCGGCATTATTTCCCGTGCGTTTCCTCACGCCATGCTCGTTATCTCCATCCCGCTCTGTCTCTCTCCCTCTTTCCCTCCCTCTTTTTTTTTTCTTTTTTTTTTATCTCTCTTTCTCTGTCTCTCTCGACTTTTGCGACATGCTTCGCGCTTTTCCTCGGCGTGTCATTTCGATTCACGCCCGACACACGCCTCTCCGAAACTCGCTACGTTTTCCTACCATTGAACGGATTCTGTTTTCTCTTTTCCCTCTCGCTCTCCCGTCCCTCTTGTCCCCCTCGTGCCGATCGAACGCGTGCGCTCGCCCTCCTTCCCTCCCACCCGTCTCTTTCTTTCTCTCTCTCTCGTTTCTCGTCGCGGTAGACTTTCCGAGCGCTGTTGCCACCTGTTTCGTGAAAATTTCGCACGAGACGCGTGAGAGACGCGTACACGCACCGACGGCAGCACACCCACACGCTCACGCATTATGCACGCACGTTGCGCGCTTGCGAATTCGTAGGACTCGCGCGCGATCGTACTTCCGCGACGAGGTGCCGCCAGGCGCGCGCTGGAAAACGTCCAAAATATATCCCGCGGGCCTCCCAGTGAAAGTCGACGCGCCCGCGGATTTATTCCGTCCGCGGAATCCGTAGCTAGGCACCTAACCCTCAAACGGAACGCTCCTCATTTTATCCGCTCTATTTCTTTACGCTCAAACGTCATTTCGAAATCCGCCGCGAACGTTACATCGGAATCCTAATATTTTTTACGAGCTCGCCGCGCGATGCCATATGTCGTATCCGCTGAATTGAAATCAAGGATTCCGAGAGTGATAACTTTCTACATTGATGTTGCACCGATGTGGCACAAGAGCGCTCCTCGCTCACCCTCTTCCACCTCCTTTCGCTTTGCCGCACGTTACATCGCGCTGGCTTAGGTGCGCCGGGACGGAGCCGTCGTCTCTCGCTTATATTATAAAACAAAACGTCGAGAGATCTCGCCGTCCCGAAGACGCGTTTTATATTTATCGTCATTAACGCCGCTTTTAACGCACTCGCATCGATGCAGGTCGGATTTAATCCCGGCTCGACTCGCGCTTCGAAATTTTTTTTTTTTTCTTTAACAGACTATCTTCATTCATGTTGCATTTGTAACGTAAAAAAAAAAAAAAAATAAATAAAAATAAAAAATTAAAAGAAGATAAAAGAGAGATAAAAAAAACCAGCACGTTATTGCGCCCTAAACAGAACTAGATCCCTTCGTTTTTATTTCATTGCTCGAGTCATCGGGCCGAGAATTCATTTGCCGGAGATAAAGCGTTCTGGATTCTTTCCATCCTCGTTCGCTGCCGCCGGATCGTTAAATTACGGCGTGTCGTTAACCGAATTGGCGGTGAACGGGTATTCTCCGGGATGTGGGAAGTGTCACGCTTTCGCACGCTGACGCTTTTATTAACGTTGTAACGCGCGGGCCGACGAGCGCCGATTCGCAATCTTGCGAATCGATTGGTAACTCCGCCGCGAGACGCAAGAAACGCCCGGGGAATCGGCGGAATGCCGCGAAACGCCTAACGCGGGGATAGTGAAACGCTCTTTGCACCGTGGCTAAGGCCTGGTTAAAATTAACAATGTATCACAGCGGCGCACGTGACTTTGCGCAAGACCTCGTGCGTCCGCCGATAGGCGCGAGCGAAAAAGATTCACGCCGATAGACCTTTCCTAACGGGAGGGCAAGATAACGAAGGCAGACGGGTCGCCTGGGTTTCTCTGAATTAATGTCGCAGCTCGCCGAGACGAAACGGAGCGCGTGCCTTTAATATGACGCGCGATAAGGCGCCGATAAGAATCGCGTGTTTACGCCCGAGCTAGAAATCGATCCCCGACAATAGGCGCGCGGCAAAACGTTCCGCCACGGCGTTGTCTATCTTTTTGCGACGTACGTGGAATTTTTTTTTTAATTGAACGCACCGCGATAACGCGCGAGGGAAAACTACGGATCCGAAGAGAATACGGGCCGACGTTGAAACGAAGCCCGACGAACCTGACGGAAATATTTCCCTTTGACATTTTTACGGCTATAGATTCTTTCACGTACGTTTCGTATGTGGGTTCTTCGTGATTTTGAGAAATTATACGAGAAAATTCGTCGGTGCGTATGTAGCAGCGTGACATTTTTTTTTTCTTTTTTATTATACGGTACTATTAATAGCCAGAAAAATAAGGGAGCGCGATTCTAGCCGCACGACGTCATCCCACGCCGAAAAAGATCGAGTCCGCAGTCAGAGCGATCGATTTCCCATTAATTATATTCGCCGTGCCCGTTGTTGTTCTTCGCGACGTCGTATGAGGATAACCGAAATGTCGGGAGGAGCAATCTCGTTCGGGAAAAAAAAAAGAATTCACGCGCGCGACGTAAGGAACAAAGAGGACCGGGAAGGTGCGCGGTGACGGACCTCGGCTTAGGGTGGCGGCGTTCGAAAGGGGGTCAACGTCGCTCTCGGAATGAATGAGTCATGACGTATTATTTTCCGCATCCGATGACACTACCCGTGCGAAACGGGCGGCGAGCGTGCCCGTTGCAGAAATTGATCAGCGGCACCGCGGAAACTGCAGTCATCGCGACGTGCACGGCGGAATCGAGAGGGGGAGGACAATTTTTTTTTTTTTTTTTCCTGGCGTATAATTCATATTACGCGAATTGCGATCGCGTGTCGAGTTTCGGTCGTCGAGGCTCGCGGACGGACAAGCCCCGCCGTACAACTTGCCGCATCGAAACGCGCCGGACTTTCTAGTAAATCGTCGTTACGAACTGTTGAACGCTCGGCGAAACTGCAGAGGTGATATTTGGAAAGAGACGAGCCAGGCTCGAGAGAGCGGCTCGTCCGAATCGCTCTTTATTTCTTTCTTTCCTCTCTCCCTCTTTTTTCCTCGGTCACTAAGCAGGTCGCGATTAATTCGTCAAATCGAGGCGGCTTCCGGGGGCCAAAGATCGCGCGAAATTAATTATTGAGCCCGAACGTGGATTTCGCGAGGAAATTAATTTCGCTGACGAACACGGAGCGCCTTTGTATCGTCGTCTGTTTGTTCTCGCTCTATCTTTCGAGAAAAAAAAAACATTATTGTCTCAAGGTGAGATATGACTCAAGAGAGATATCGCGGTCGTCATGACTGTAATTAAGCATGCGGAGCGAACGCTCGCGTCGATTAAATGACTTATGTATCAGCTGGTATTCCGGTGGCTTTGCGTAACGGTATTTATTACAGACGTATACGAAAGCGACACGAGTTCTAAAAGCGAAAAAAATAACGTTCCCGAGTGCCTCTCTTAATTCGTTGAACAAAGGACATTATTTCAAGACTCGTTAAAAAAAAGAAAAAAAAAAGAGAAAGAAAGAAAATAGCTGGTTCCGCGATTTCACGAATTGTCCGGCATCTCTCAACATTTTGTTACAGCGGGATTTGTTTCTTATTTGGAATTTTTCCATCTCGCCATTTATCACCAGCTTTTGCAGTTACATCTCGGCGGGATTTGCACACCACGCCGGAAATAAAAATACGCGAACGCTCGCAGACGCGAATGTGATTATTAGAGTTTTTCGCGCAAGCTTCAAGGAAACTTTTACATTCGTAAACTTGGCGGAACGCCGTTCGACCGGCGGCAATGATATTTTCAAGAGCGATACGGAAAACTGCAAAATTATCAGAGCAGCGAATTGCTGATTACGTTACCGATTTTTTTTTTTTTTTAATCCTACCGCGATAACGAAAATAGAATTCTCGATATTTAAGCCGGAAAAATATTACGAATTAGCGAAATTCCTTCTCGTTCTCGTCGCAGAGCGAACTTTCGCTCGCGTTTAACTCGCGATCGTTATCGCGAGATTTTTAATTATTTATTAATTTATTTCGCAGAATAAATCAAGCGATTTCGTTTCGGACGACACTGATATCCCGGAAGCGAAACGATCGCTGTTCGCGAAAATGTAATTTAATCGTCTGGGAAGTTTAAAAGAACAATGCGATTCTCCCTCTCCCGCGCGAGCAGAGAGCTCGGTTCTGCTCCTCTTTAACACGGACCACTAACATTGTTCTAGTTTCGCGATATCGATAATTGTAGGTTAATCGATTTATTTGTCATGCCGCGGACGTAAGCATGATTCTCCTGAGTCATTTCCAATCGGACATGATTCAATAACAAGTACGCCACGGCAAACGTTGCACCATCATAGATTCACGTGCAGCAAAACGTGTTATTATTAGCTACACTATCGAGTAGCGCACGACGAGCTGCGCGCGTAAATAGCATTACAAGTGAAAGCGGGCGACAAGGGGATTATTTCTATCAGGACGCACTAATTTTTATTAAAGCTAAATATTTTTTATATTTATTTAATTTCTTATTGTTGCGAAAGAATCGATTTCCTGATTTAATTTCGGAAAAGAGCTAAGACCTGTTTCGTTAAAATACGCGTCCGTATCGTTACCGGTGTATTTTCCATAAAATCCTTATCTGCATCGATAAAACGAGAATAAATCCATGTTTGAACTTTGCACGAGCGACGATCCGTAAATAATGAGCTCGCCAATCGGTTTATCACATTTTAAACATATATACTAGAAGAAATCATGTGCGCGCTACGCGAAGGCTATTTTTTAAAAGACCCTAATTTCATATTACAATAAAAAAAATAATGCGACTTACCAGTCTACATTCAGCGGATTTGTCGATTTCTGCCGGTGACTGTAACATAAAAAGGAAAATATTATGTAGATGTGCCAGTTAATTATTAAGATTAATAAAAAAAAAAGGTAAATTTTTTTTTTAATAAGGATTTAATTTTTAAAAAAATTTATGATTACCTATAAGCTGCTCCGCTGATGCACGATGCCCCCCGGGCCTGCTCCTCCCCTCAGATGGGACGTGACGAGCCATCTTTCCGCGCACAAGTAACTCGCGAACGCGACCGAGATTTTATATTCGCGAAAATTATTAATCACTTGCGCGCGATATTTTTCGGCACTGCTGTAAAGAGAAAATCCTGAAAACAGTTTACTGACTTACCGAATCTGCATACAGCGGAGTTGAAGAATTCTGCCGGTGGCTGTAACATAAAAAGGAAAATATTAATGTAGACGTGCTATTAAAATTAATTAGATTAATAAAAAAAAAGGGTAAAAATTTTTTTTTAATAAAGATATAATTTAATAAAATTCATGCTTACCTATAAGTTGCTCCGCCGATGCAGGATGCCTCCTGGGCCTGCTCATCCTCCCAGATGGGACGTGACGAGCCATCCTTCCGCGCACAAGTAACTCGCGAACGCACTTCCGAAAATGAAAAAGAAAATCGTTAAAAAAAACGCCGGAAAACTAGCGGCACTCCCGAAACGACCGACGAACCGGCTGCGGTTCGTATGATGACTGATATCGGCGCACGGCACTTTAAAGTTCATTAAACGATGCGAAGCAGCGGAGTTTCTCTTGATCTGAAACAGAAAAATGAACAAAATTATTTCATACATATTAAATTAATTAAATAAAATATTTAAAAAATATTATAAAAATCTGAAGCATTTAATTCGAAAAGAAAATTAATATTTCTTACCTTGGGGTTGCTCCGCCGGGGCAGGATACCCATCCTGGGCCTCCTCCTCCTCTCAGGTAGCACATGTCGAGTCGTCCTTCCGCGCGATGGACACTCGCGAACACCCCGACCGTGACTTTACCATCGCGAAAATTACATTGTCCTCGCGATTAAAATAAAGCCATGCCGAAAAATTACGTCCGAATACCGTCCGAGACTCCCGGAACGACCAACACGACGGCGCGAGCACGTGGTCGTCGCGTAGTGCGTACTTTAACGAAAGGAGACGTAATCGCACGTGCTTCTCCTCACGCGGAGGACGAAGAGGAGAAGATCTCGTACCGCGAGGTATTCGTCGAACGGAAATACGTATTAATTTCGGCACGAGCACGCGGTCTGCGTAACGCGTACGTACGTGTGTGTTGCGCGACCGCTAGCGAAGGACAAAGCGAGAGTGGGAGTAGTGGGGGAAATGCCTAGCGCGCGGCACGTAGGCTCGCGCTCGCTCTCACCCCCAACTCCCCGCCTCCCCCGCGCCTATCTATTCTTATCTATTCCTATCTATTCGTTACTCTCGTTCGATTTAATTGTAATATTAAATTAGTGTGTTCAGACAAAGACTGTGCTTCCACCATGTCGTCCTCGATCTCGAGAATCGCGAAGACCGTCTTTGCCTGGACATATTAATTAAATATTAAAATTAATTCGAACGAGAGTAACGAATAGATAGCCGACGTTGACTCTCGCTTTAAAAAAAAATTCTTTTCCTATATTTTTTAAATATGTAAGCTCGTTATTTTTGCAAATTTTTTCAGTTGCGCTTTAATCCGTACAAATTAAAACCTCGATCGCGCTTTTCGAATCGGATTTTTTCGTCGTAATCGGATTCAATGCCGGCTTCTCCCAAAAAGGGATTTCGGACCGTCGCGTTTCGCTCAAGCGCACGTTGCTGTCGATGTGACGAGGTACTTCCGAGGCGATTTAGAGCTTACGGTCATCGTGCGACCTATATATGTTGTCTGTAAAGTATTAAATTTATTATTATCATCAAGTTACTCGCGCTCCGCGTTATACAGGATGTCCGGTTGAGTAGTACGAAACTCTCAGAGATATATAGAACTTCAGTAGACAAGTAAGAAAGTCCCGTATTATTTTATAAAATTATCGATCGTTACGGAGACCAGAAAAAAAAAAAAAAATTAGCGTAAGAGCGACAAGAAGCAACTGTGGGGAGTGAGCGCGAGAGGCGACGACGCTAAAAAATTTAACAAAATGATACGGGACTTCTTACTTGTCTACTAGAATTCTATCTATCCCTAAGAGCTTCGTACTACTCGACCAAACGCTCTGCATATATGTATAACGACGCCAGCGGTAATTCAGCGCCGCTTGCTCATGTATCCTTGTAGGCTATGTCCCTATTTTCCTTGCGAATAAAATGCTCATTAGGTAGAAATTATGGGTCTTGGGAACGATTAAGTCGATTTCACCCTTTACCCTATACGCTCGACGTCATATCGGTAGTACAAATTCATCCGGTCGGGAATAACACGGTTAGGTCTTTTCCACCGCCGCGCCCTTTAATCGTGACGTGGGTGACCCTTTCGTTATGACGTAGGGGCAAATTAGCGTCATGGTTCAGACGTGTCGGCACGTCTACGCTTGTTGCGGCTTGCCGCAAACGCGGATTTATCCCTCACGTGTGTGGGAATTTCTTTCTTAAATGCCTAAGGAGCACGCGAGATTTTCTTAAAGCTTGTCTAATTGGAACCGCCGACGTTACATATTTTAATAAATTTTTTATGAGTAGGTAACATAGAATTTAAAAATTAAAATAATTTGTGAAAAATAAATTGGCATACATTTTTTTTTCCCTAATCAATCTTCTTTCTTTTTCTCGTTCGCAGAAGGATGACACGAGTCTACTGGCTCAGTTCTTTTACGCTGACGAGTCTCTGAACGCAGTCGCCTGCGAGTTGGACTCTTTCGACGGCCGACAGGAGCCGGAGAGATGCACAATGCTAGTGAATCAGTTGCGACATTGTCAGGATAAAGTGCTGACGATCTGCAATCAGATAATGGACGATTTGATACCGGAGAGTCGCGCCAATCGCGATTTCAGGGTGAAATTTCCGGACGACGTGATGCAGGAGAATTTGGCTGGGCAGCTATGGTTCGGCGCGGAATGTCTCGCGGCCGGTTCTTCGATCATGAACCGAGAAGCGGAGAGCTCGGCCATGAGGCCGTTGGCTAAAGCTCTTACTAAATCGTTGGAGATCGTGAGAAACTTGCTAAGAGAACACGCGCTCAAGGGTCACATGAACTTGAAGGTATTACATCATAAAATTTAAATTATTAATATATTAATTTTAAACGACGAGCCGCTGTTGTAATTTTAATATTTCAAGCCTTTCCGAAGCGAAAGGTTATTCTTCCACATCGGATAACAAGGTGGTTGTGAATTTTAATTAATTTATACTCCCGTCTTGTACAAAGTTCACCGGTTTGACGATCATACGTGCTAACAACGTTACCTTTTTTTAGATGCAAAATCCTCTCGAGCCGTCTCTGGAGAAGCTCATCGAGTCGTTGAAAATTTTCGACCGACTCTTCGCCGAGTTTGAGCTGTGTTACGTCGGCGCTATGGTTCCGGTGAAGTCGATAAAGGAGTACGAGCAACAGGAGCTCGTGTGCGTATTGTTTTCGGAGACCTTGCAACGAGCGCTTGAACGCGGACTGCTAAATCAAGCAGATGTAGATAACTATGAGCCAGCTTTAATGTTCACTATTCCTCGTCTGGCTATCGTCTCGGGACTTCTGGCACCGCCTGGAGGACCGTTGTGCCTCAATTCTCCTGACACCATAAGCGAGATGTTTAGACCATTTAGAGTAAGAAATTAAAAATTGCCTCTAATAATTTATTAAATTTAAAAGAATATTTCTAATGTTTTCACTTCACTAACATGTACAATTAATTTTCAGACTCTACTTCTCAAGATAAGAGAATTACTATGGACGTTGAATAATCGTGAATTGTACATGTTGGAGAAATTGTTGTGCTCGAACGAGGAGCCGTCCGGCTCGATTACACACTCGACCTGTCAGGACATACCGGATTTAGAAGAATACGTTCTTAATTTTTATACCGGTTATCCGAACTGTAAAGAATTTATCGTCGACTTCTACACCGTGACGAGAAATACGGGCAACAACATGGACGAGGTAGCGAGTGATGCGATTCAATCGCTGGACGAAAGTAACAGAGGTGATCAGTTATCGAGTAAAAAGTGCAAGCACGAAAGAAGTGAACGTAAAAAGAAAAAAAATGCGGAAACCAAACACGAAGATTTAAACATATCCTCGGACGAATGTGATAGTAATGTAACATGTGACAGCGCCGAAAAGATGCAGCAAGATAGTGGAGAGAGTGTCGGTGAACAAATGCAATATGAACGGAAACTGTCTAATGCTTCGCGTAACATCGGACAGTTTCTTCACGACTGTGATTTAGTTTCAGATGATAGAAACGACGCTAGCGCAAGTTCCGACTCGATACAAAATGACGATAAGACATTAGTTATAGCAGGAACTAGCACTTCAAATACCATAGAAGACACGCGGAACGAGGAAGGCTTTATTAGCTCCGACTTAAGTAAAATGTTTGAGGGATACTCGGACAACATCGAAACTCGACAGATGCAATTTTTATTTAATCAAGTTTTTGACGAAGATATTATTGACAATGAGGCTCATACGTCCGACGAAAATACTTTGTCCGATCCAGACTCCAAAAAACTTATCTCGGAGGCGAATAAAACGCTTTCGAATCTTCTGTTAGATTCTAGCGAATGTCCGAACGAGATCTCGGAACAAACAGACTCTGGCATATGTACGGTAATATCATCCGAGAACACCAGTCTGTACGACAAAAGTCCCGAGGAAAAGAAGACATTTGATAACGAAATTCAGCAAGAGAGATGCGACGTATCAGACGAGGAAGATATGCAAGAAAATACTAGCTACTCTTGCTCCAATATGAATTCACCAAAGAAAAAGGATCCTGCCATTTCGGAAAACTCGTGTGTTTGCGGTATGAAAAGCGCTAGCAAAACGCCTACTTCGGATAATTCAATCGAAGTATCTGGTCTGCAGTCGAACGCAGACAGAGAATCTGCTGGCAAAAACATTCCACGAATATCGTCGAACTTCGATGGCACTAACGAGGAATTTATCGGCGTTGCATATGGTAATGGCCAATTGACTCTCTGTGATTCCAATCAATCCACTTTTCAGATAAATTATTCTGAGAATTGGGAAAATCTCAATTTGAATATAGACGCGTCGAGTTCGAGGAAGGAGTTCTGGGATGACCTAAAATGCGAAAATTGCCCGTCCACGTCTCAAAGTATTGAGAAAATCGACAGTAAGATAGAAAGGTACGTTCAGAATAAAGTGAGAAAGACGCGAGAGGAAAAGCAACGACGGCGACATCAACACAAGCTGGACCGAAACACGCACAAAGCTCACAGTAGACTGGGAGAGAAGAGACACAATTTACAAATTGTGCGGGTGGCAACGAGTACCGAGAGCTCCAGATCGAATTCCACGGATCGGTGTTTAAATGCCCGATTGAGCAGCTTTAGCGGCTTGCATCTTGGCCAAAATACCAGGCAGATGCCGAACTTTGGCAGCCGTAGTCCTCACATAAGCCCGCGACTTCATCACTTCGAATCGCGCGGACAATGCTGTTGCAATCTCGGTACTCGTTGCACGAATAAACATTCGTCGTCGCAGAACAGAAAGCTGCTGGATCACAGAAGATCCAAATCCGAGCAGATCGCTAGAATAAAGGGAAGAGACGCCGAGAAACGAGAGAGATATGAACGAGAAAAATATTCACGCTTGGAACATGGCAAAAGAAAATCTGGAAGTGGAAGCAACCTGATGAACGACGGATTGGGTCCGAGAACGAATAAGAGCGGCTTGGTGACCGAGTCGCCGCAGAACGTTTCTCACGAATGTCATAATCCAAAGGAAAGTAGAACTCACAGATCAGCGCGAGCAATGAGATTGATCAACGCATCGACAGTATCCAACGTATCGTATTTAAATTCTCATCAGTCTTTAAGCTGCAAACGCGATGTAGCGTCGAGTTCAAGTTGTTCGAGCTGCTACGACTCGAGTTCAGAAACCAGCGAATTTCACAGCGACTGTCAGGACGACGAAGAAATTGCATTGGCGATGCAAGCTGCCGAGATCGCGAATAGAAATCAAATCAGAGCCAAGTTTCGGTAAGAGAATATATTAATTTTTTTATATACTATTATATGGCCAACGTGATTATTCTTTATTATGATCTATAGGCATATTAAAAAAATATTAAGATTTACTAAATACTAAAATTTAATTTAGGTAATTAATTTGCTTCGTATAAGTATAACTTGACTTGACTTTCTCTCTTTTTAAATCTTACTTGTACCTCAAATAAAATAAAATACTACTATCGTTAATAAAATAAACTATCGTTACATTTCCAGATCCTCGGAAGATCTTGTGCATCGTCTCTTCGTTTGCATAGCGGGTGTGGCAGACCAATTGCAAACAAATTTTGCATCAGATTTACGGAACATTTTGAAATGTGTTTTTCTCATGAATAGTAGTCAAACAGTAGAAGATACCGAAGAATCTAAGGATCAGACTTTAGCTTCCACAGTAAATACACCAATAGACACGACGGAAACAGAAAGCATTCACGAGCGGCAAGAGTCGTTGCCAGAATACGAAGATGCAGACGAAACTACTTCCATACACGATCGAAGTAAGGATATTGGCTTTGATTATTTTTTTTTTTACTATTAAAGCTATTGTAACTTTGGAGTGATGTAATTTACAGCGCGATATAATTAATTAACAAAAAATTGGTTTTCTCGTTAACTGTAACGTACCTTTATATTTATATAGCTTCTCCTATTACTGAAAGAGGAGAAGAATGCGTCGAGAGAGCACCTGCTTGGGTACCGGACAACGATGCGCCAAGATGTATGGCTTGTCACGCGGGATTCACGGTTGTGCGACGTAGACACCATTGCCGAAATTGTGGTAAAGTGTTCTGCGGTCGATGCAGTAGCAACAATGTTCCACTGCCTCATTTCGGGCACACGAAACCTGTGAGGGTATGCAACAGGTGTTTTCTGTATCAAGTGACGCCCTTTACCGTTTCTCAAGTCTCGTCCACCACCAGATGAATGTTTCCGAAGTGGCTTGTAATCCGATTATTTTCTATGGAATTCCTTACGTGATACATTTTCTGTTTAAGTATTTGCGCAATTTCCTAAGTAGCGTAAATTCGACAACCACAATTTTCATATTAAAATAAGTACATATTCATGTATTTTATAAAAAAACAAAATTCAAAGTGTGTTGAAGCATGTAGTCACATAAATATACTCGTCCGGTGTTGAAAAGTTTAGTTGGAAGAATTAGTCGCTACTTCATTAGCCGGAACACGTTGTTCACTTAAGAAGAAATTAAAATTCAAATATTTATTCTTCACCTTTCTTATTTCTGAAGCGGTATAAAGATATATTGAACGTGTATCGAAAAAATCTGGTGACATTTCGATTTATCCAATTTTTCATGTATAATTTGTAAAAAAGTAAAGAGTAGAACTGCATTTGTACAATAACAAATAAAAAATTGGACGAAAATCGCTGTCACTAGATTACTTATGTGCGTTATTTTTACACTTATGTGCACTTAATCTATAAAATTAGATATATAGGCGCTAATCGTTCATATTTTTACACATCATAATTAAATATCTCCTCTAAGGTGTTAATCCAATTTGTAACAACTGTGACGTAGGTGTATGGTGTAAGATTTCTTGTATATTTGTCCGAAAATTTATTTAAAAAGATATATCTACGTATTTATATTAGAAAATAATTTTCAAGCGCTTCTGTACATCAAAGAATAGTTTTCTGCGGCGACAGTGGCTAGCGTACGTAATCCTAGGCGGTAGAGGCAGGGAATAAGAGAACGGAAAGAAATCGGTCATCGGCAACCGGCCGGCGCGGTAAATACATACGGTAAAACTCGACGTACATGACGTTAAAGTCACGTTCGCTAGCTGCCGTCGCCATACCTGCCTCTCAGCGTACATTACTATTACTCCTATTTTCATATTATGGTTATCATTTTTATAATATTATTTTCTTATTATTCTTCATAATATATTTCTAATCTCAAGATATATCGTTCAAATTATTACTAAAATAATAACTATTAATTTCTAATAATTATACTGCTGTGCAGAAGCTTATGATGAAATAGTGATTTATTTCTGTTAAAGAAGTGTGTGATAAAATAAAACCTTTTCCGCGTTCTGTATTCTAAAGTAAAAATACAGATACACCATTAAGTTATCGATGTATTTATAACAATCGCAAGTGTAAATAATATTCTTGGTATGAGTATAAACTTATATGATATAAAATCTTATTCACAATTGCTAAAGAAAACGTGGAGGCACACACACGTATTATAAAAAGGTTTGAACCTAAATAAAATATTAGTTTCGAATTAAACGGGCAAGTGATGACCGTAGCTACGTCGTTGTTGTCTGAATATAATATTTTCTTTCAAAATATCTAGACTTCTCATTATAAAAATCGAGAAATTGCATTCAAAACTTATGTGTTTCCGACACGCTTGTAATCGAGAATCGATCGTTGATTCTTCACGGAAGTCAACTGTCCTCGTGGAAGTTTTAAGACTTACAACTTTCGAAGGCGTCGAATTATATATAATGTATATATACCTGTGTAATGTATACTGTGTATATGTGTGTGGAAATATGTGTGCACGTTTAATCGAATAACGATAAGGGAAGACAAAACGAAAAATTTCACGTTTAATAGTTGCGTCGCGTCGTAACTTATTACCGCGGAATAGAATTTCTAAACGTCTACTGCCTGTTGAAGTGTTTTGGAGTATATGTATATGTACGCAGGTGCGTTTAGCACACACACAACTAGCTCCTGTGCCAAATTTACGACAATAAGTTTTCTCTTTCTTATCTCGCATGAATTTGGTTCCTATTGAAAGTTCGTACAAGATACTTCCGATTGTAAAACACTGTCTTTATGTTTAAAAAAAAAAAAAAAAAAGTCTGGAGAACTGTATTCGCCATAAAAGATTACTCAACATATATTACATGCGCTCCATGAAGGCTAAAAGAAATAATTAAGCGTACAGATCTTTCGCTCATTAACATTTCAATGAATTTCTTGCAATTGATATAAGTTTCAAATAAGAGTTTTTTTTATATGGTTTCTTATTTTCGTTCTAATTACATTTTAAGAATATATTAAGTTCAAGTCGTTCTCAACTCTTTTTAAATTATATTCTAAACTTGTATTCTTCCAATGGTTCAATGATTAATGACAATTTTAAATGCAATATTTAATTTAAAAAAAAAAAAAAATGAATAGAATCGAAAACGTGTCTATTAAGGGGAAAATAAGTACATGTATAAATGATTGTATAAATTGAAACAGCAAGTTGATCCGCTCTGGTTAACAAGGATGTTAATTGAAAGCGACATACATATATTAACTCACTCGATCATTTAGGCGCATAATCATGATTATCAATTTTCATATGAACGTAGTGTGTGATAATGTTCTCTAAAATAACGAAAATAGCGATACCACTCGGCGCAGTCGGATTTGGAAACCGTCGTGTATTATATAATCGCGTGTACGCGTATTGTAAACTACAGATAGAACTTTTTGCTACTTGACAAAAAAAAAAATGAAATAATAAAAATACAGATATTGTATAATATTTGCGGAGCAGCGCTTATAAGTCGCGAGGAAGATAGCGAGAGGGAGAAACAAAAAAAGAACTTATTTCTGTAAGAAGCACATCGAGTAGGAGATATAATCTTTAGATTACAGATGTTTAGACGGAGAGTTATTTTTTACACGTAATCGATGCCTTGCTAGAATATCGTACTCTCAATTTCGAATGCGACGAAGAAAGCCGCCGGCTAAAAGAGTAGCGATTAAGCGCGAGTTCGCTGCTAAGCATCTCATCTCCTTTATTGTATTCGTGCGAATCATTTTGGTAATCAGGTTTTTTCCCCTGTGCCTAACTTATCACGGGCGGCCGAGCTATATTAATAATGGAACGCTCCGATAAGCTTGAAGAAAAAGATTTAAGAGGGAAAATTAAAGAACGTCTAATGCGTCTCCCCTTTCAGACGAACTTATGTTTTATGGAGATAAAAAAAAATAATTCTTGAGCAATATATTGAAGATAAATGCTAGATTAGCAATACTTTATGTATTAAATGTGTCTTCTTAGAAGTTTGTCACTACAGTCTGACATTAAATATTTCATAAAATTCGATTAAATCGATTAAAAAGCCGAGGCGGCTTACCAATTAAATTTTTAATAAGATTAAATTTTTATTGAATAAAAAATAAAACTTTTCGCGTAATTTCATGTAAGTCTATTCAAAATTCGGCAAGGTTTAAATTCAAGGGATGGCAGGAAAGTAATTAAAGAACTTCAATTAAGAAGTCAAAAGTTTTGAGAAGCATGCGCTCTGCGCATCTCAATTACAGGATATTTAATAAGAACAAAAATAATTGTCTCAATAAATCTTGATGGAAATCTTTCATGCAAGGCTTAATTAGAAAGGGGGCTTCCAGTATTATCATAGTTCTGCGACAGCAGATTAGCCTGTGAATATAAATTAAATGACAAAAATGAAAGGGAAAAAGACAAGAGGAGAAAATAGATATGTAAAACAAATTAAAAAGATGAAACGAGATATATAGAGTGGATCAAAGATTGTAATGTCGCTTTGATTAAATTCTAATAAAGAGAAGCTCTATTAAATTTATATAAAATAAAAAAATACATATATAACATTATGACAGATCAAATTAATATTAAACAAAGTTAAAATTTATTTTAAATCAATTTAATAATAATTTGTGGACTACAATGTTTTTTTTTTCTTTCTTTCAGCGTAATAATTTTGATCCACTCGATATATCGAGGGATTTACCATTTGATATTTAAGAAATTTCCATTACAAGGCGACAAAATGTACCCCTCTAAATTATTTTTGTATTATTTGTCTGTGTACGCAGGAAAACATATTCTTAGCGCGTTTGATGCATCGTCTCGAAAGATGCACGATCAGATTGCCGAAGTAACAACAATAACGTGTAATCAATAATGAAATAAAATCATTAATTGCTATTTGGCCACAGTACGTGTCACCGAATTCACCTCGATCGAAGGCTAACGATGTATGATGTTACGTCAGGTGTCTATTATTTTGAAAGAATGAGAAAAAAAAAAAAAAAAACTTGTAGACGCGAATGCAATTATAAGTGGATGGGTATATGAATGTGTGTATGTATATATGCGTGCAAATAACAACTATTCGGAATATTACATCATGAGACATAAGGTCTCTTTAATATTTGAATGCACTGTGGTTTCGGTAATGGATGTATTCAAACACGAATATAAATAAAGTTTGTTAATTAAAATATTTAAATCTCCCGTTGTTTCCAGGTGCTAAAGTCCGACGAAAGCAGATTCTACAAAGTCGGCTATTTATATTGGGTTGGAACAAAAGCTCTTGCCGCGTTTTTCCAACTTTGGGACAGCTTGAGGATTTTATTATCTGAACGACAAACTGATCGAGGTGGTTGTGCGGGTTTTCAAAGAATTATAAAACACTATGGGCTTTTTGTTCTAACCCAGTACATTATATAATTGTTAGTAAATTGTATACAATTTATTTTATACGCTGATCTAAGTTAATTATTATCTTATTTCCTAAAGCGAAAATATTCAAACCGTTGTTTGCTTACCAATCGTCTCCATCGTGATCGGTAGTTTCTTCGTTCTATGTCACCAATTTTATTCCTTCTTTCTTCTTCAGTTACACCCCATTCAAAGATTTCTACATCTATGTTTTACATTTATATTGTTCTTGTTGAATATATTTTCTATGCTATCAATTATTTATATTATTACAATGACTTGATTTGATCAAAATAAAATGAATATTCCTATATGTGAAAGAATAAGTACTGTACATATCTCACATCAATTTATTAATAACAAAATTTTTAGCGTAATATTAATTGTTACAATTCTCTGAAGTTAAATGCTCAAGTTTTTTTTTTTCAGATATTTTAAGTAGTTAAAGCGTCACGATATTAATTATGGATCATAAAAAAGAACATCTTAATTAATTCGAAGCAAGGACTTACTATCTTAGTGGTAGCACCAAAAATAATAAAAAAAATTACCGGGAATTTTTTTTTTTTGATTTTTGTAACAGTTTTATTTTTTGTCAACTGTTACTTGTACTAGCAAGTATCATGGGGTGTATGTCAAGTATTCGTAAAGTATGTATAGTTATGCTTAATTGTTTCTGCTTCACACATTTTTCTTGACTCAATTACTTATTTGTTACAACTCTGTTGTATGAAATACCTGAAAAGAAAGGGGACATTTCACAATTTACCTTTATTATATCGGTAAATTATATTTAAAAGAAAATCGGAATACATTAATGAATAAATATACCTTAGCATTCATTTTTAAGCTTCAGGTGTAGCTAAGGGGGCTTCTTTCTTCTCTTCAATAATAACGGCGTCTTTCTTTTCACCATTAGGTTTATCATTTTCATCAAGCTCTTTTTTAGGTGCCACCTTTAAATGTTGCAAACAAAATTTATTATATAATATTTTTACAAGCAACCACGAATTAACTACGCGCGTACAGAATATATTTCTCAGAAAGAAATTTTTTTTAATGTTCTCTTACCTCCTCTTTGCTGGCTTCATCGAAGTTCTCTGTTAGGTTAGGAACCTCGTCGTCCTCTTCCAACGTGGTTTTCCCAACTGCACTTCCAGCGACTGTACTTGCTAATCGTTTTAACTGTGTCAAACCCTCAGGCCCAAGCTGACTCAATATCCCCGGTAACATCTCGGTTATCTGTTTGTTTTCTCCATGACCAGTGATGGCAAATGTATTAGCAGACAGACTAGCCTGTGCCTTCGGGTTATTAAAATGAATGACTGTGCCGTCGTCTTTAATCATATTAACTTCTTCTATACCCGGAATCGTATTTACAGAAAGCTTCTTCAGACAACTCTGCAACTTTTTGTCATCTGTGGCGGCAGTTGCGTGTACGACCTGCAAAAATACGAGGTAACGTTAGTACAAAGGACGACAGCGTCTAACTGTCAACGATCTGCCTTTACGACGTAAAGTAATATATCAGCATTCCAAGTAAAATCATCTTTGCACAAAATCAAGACTATGTTCAGCAACAAAACGGTTTATGAAAAAACACTCACGATACTCACGTTAGAAAGCACAAACCGGACAGTGTATTACTAGACTAACAATTTCCGTCAATTTTTCGTAATATAAATGCGATGTCACGGGCAACGTCCCTACTGATCTCTGCCGATTTAAGGAACATGCATATTAATGGTGACAATGGATCGCGTCGAGGGGCAACGGTGTGCGGGCCGGATTTTTTCTCTCTGGATCCAGACATAAAAGGAAACGAACGGTTACGGAACGCGGCCGCGGGGCTCACCTTCTTCTTGCGTCGCGGAGTGCCCTTGCCGCCGATTCGCACTTGGGCCTGTAGCTTCTTTAACTTCTCCGGATTCATGATTTAACCTCCTCTGTCGTGCACGCGAGGGACAACGGGCGTGCGCGCGGCTGGTGACGAGTGGCTGCGACCGCCGGGCGTTCCTCGACGAGAGTAATTCTTCGTCTCACACGAGCGAATCGACCGTCGTGCGAGCGCGCGGGGACCGGTACACGCGACACGTGCTCTCGGACCCGTCCGAAATGCTTGAGAAAATGGAAGCGTACTCTCGCGATTCGCCCTACGTCAGAGTGTTGATTTCCGGACGAACGGCGGCGCGCGGAGCGCTTCCGCCCGGCGTGCGACCTCCGCGACTCGAAGCCGCGAAATTATTGCTCGCCGCAACGACGACTGGCGCCGTCTATTGGTCAAACTTGGCCGAATAATCTCGGTAACAGGGTTCCTATTTCGCGCCGGTGGTACGAGTTAATCGGCCAAGTCACACGTCCCGTTTTTTAATAATATATTTGTATTATTTCAATGTATAATTTCAATTAACTAAATAAAATTTTTAATCAGACGAATTTTCTTTCTTTCTTTTTTCCTTTTAATTTTAATCATTATTATTACGTTATTATTTAGGAATAACGATCGAATAAAAAAGTCGCTCGTACAAAATGTTTTAACACATTATTTTATTTAGTTTTCTCTTCTTAAAAAAAGAATGAACTTGAAATCTCGGGTTGTCGGGTTTTCTTTTTTTTTTTCTTTTTTTTTTCCATTTGGATTCTGGCGAGTAATGGGCGTTTTTCGAAGCGACGATACACACTAAGTTTGCAAATTGAACTAACTACATGTATGTATGTATATATTTATATATATATTTATATATATATAAATATATATATAAATATATAGTATGTGTGTATAATATTTATATATAAGATAGGTTCCCCGCGTTTTTCCATCGTTTTACAGTAATACATCGGTAACGATTGCACACTTATGACTTTATATCCTATCTGTTGCTCTCTTTTACACATTCACGTTTCCTTTCATTCTTCTATTCACGCACATGCACGCGTTTATTATTTTCTCTCGCGCAATCACTCATGAACTTTCCATATTTTCGGTATTCTCGAGGGCTTTAAAGAATTATGATAATTTCTCACTCAATATTTCAATATTTTTTTCCCACCTCTTTCTTTCATTCTCTCTCGCATTCCATTCTCTCTCTCATTCCCTTAGCGTTACATTAAATTATTGGCAGATTACGACTGTTGCGCAACGGAAAAAGGCGTCAATTGCAATTTTTCGATCTTACGAAATTCCTCGGACTCGGAAACCTCTATACGCTTCTAAAACGCGAAATTACAATTACGTCCGGACGTGCACAAGTGTCGGTTTAATTGTCGAGAAAAATCGTAATTGACCAGACTATTCGATCGGCGAAGCTTGGTAAAAATTTAATAATCGTCGATATACAAGACTTCGCTCAGCTGTCGGACTTATTAAAAAAAAAATTTCAAGCATCGGGCGACGCGGGATATTTAAACGTAACTTAAAAACGAACGAGAGTCGCGTTTTTTAACGAGCCTTATCGTCACAAGAATTCGCCCTGTCGAATAAAAATTAACGACCGACTTCGCGCCCTGTGCTAATAAGCTCGTTTCGCTTTGACTTCGTTATTCCGGCTCGCCTCTTCCGGCGTTTAAACGCCGCGACACTTGTGCACGCGTAACGCCAGAAACGCGAAAGCACTCCGACCAGAAATTGACGTTCCCGCAACGTTATCATTCTCTATATTTGAACTCGCTAATCACGCACGTACCGCGGCCGACTTAATTAGGGTTCAGACTCGGATCAGCAGATTTAGACCGGTTATATTTATAATATGTATACGTGTGTGTATAGAGATCGGCATAATATACATATATTTATATATTTATATATAGTGTTATCAACGAGATTTTTTCGATTACTTGCAAAAGTATGAAACTCTACGGAGCCCCGGCATTGATACGTAGATAAGATTCTAATATGACGAAGTTTATCTCCTCTCGCTTCTTCCTCTCTCCCTCGTTTCTTCTTTTTCTATTTTTTTTATTTTTTTTTTTATTTCTTTTAAATTATTACGATTAATTATTATTAACAGAACGTTCAACGTCTCGTACTATACGCTCCCGACGTTTTAGTTTTATACCAATTATGCGCAATATACATGTAAACGTGGGTTTTCCTTGTTTTTTTTTTTCTTTTTCTTTTTTTTTACGTGTCCACATTCGTATGAAGTACATTTATAGAAGTACACTAGACGCGTGTAGAAGGTCTCTATATATATGTGTTGCATTTATAATATGTAATACATATTTATTATATAACATATTTAAATATTATATAATAAATAAATATATACGTATAATATTTATATGTATAGATAAAGTAGAAAAACTTTCTCTCTTCTAGTTTCTCCTCCTTCTTATTCGTTACTCGCTTAAGACGCCCAGCTAATTCGCTATCCCATCGTAATTACATATTCGCGTTGTAGATACAAGTAGGTGAAGTTACACACGTAGAAACTCCTCTTTAACAATGCTTAATTAGTGCGCGCGGGTCGAGAAACAGTCCGATAGTTTAACGCTAGGAAGGGTTTTTTTTTAATTTATACTTTTTTTTTTTATTTTTGCGTTCTCTCTCGACGGTGTCGGGATGAATCTCGATGGCAATGAGTGAATGCACCATCCCGAGGTGTCCCGTTCACCCGTTCCCACTTTCATTTCCGTGTGCATGTGTGTCGTACATGTGTGTTCATATATGCTCGATGTATTCTTTTTCTATTTTTTTTTCTTTTTTATTTTATTTTTTTCTTTTTCGTAATTCACGAGTGGATATTTATACAATTAACAGCGGCGATTAGTGGATCTCTTCCGAAGAAGGTGTCCCCTAGCTCCTGTCGCTCCCTCGTTTTGCGATACTTTCTTCCCTGTGGATTGATTCTGCGCCCGCCTCTCGAGAACTATTTAGTGTCGCTCGCACGATTCCTATCTATTTTCGTTAACGTTAGTTCGATTTTAATATCACTGAGAGCCCGACGGAGACGTCGAGGGTTCGTGCGATCGTGAACTCGATCGAATGAGAGGGACGTGTGTGGTTTCGGGACACGCGAAAGTGTAAGAAAAATCCGGCTTGGCGTTGAGAAACGAAAACGTTAAAAGTGATAATTAATATTCGAGAATCGAAGTTATTTAATAAATATTAATCTAGATGTAATTTGTCTGTCGTGGCTAACGAATGATGAATTACTGTATCGCGACAAGCTGACTTAATTGTCGCACAAAAGTTGTAAAAAATTTATTAAAATATCGAGCTTAATAAGAATAAATTTATTGAATTATCAGAATTAAAATAAAAATTAAAAAATGGCAAACTGGTTTTGTGACAGTACGAGGTTTTTCATTATTATTAACTCTGGCTTTTTCTTTTCTACAGTTCGATAATAATCGGAAGTTTTATTTTATTCGATCACGTAATTACCTTCGAGGATCGTAGAGTCGCGACGAAACGAATTATTTTAATAATCTATCAACGCCTATTATTTTTAATAACTCTTAAAATTCTGTCTTAACTGCTCGTTCTAATTACGCGCAATTTTAATTAATAATCATTATCCCTCCCCCGCGGAGAGTTTTATACATTTTACATCTTATTACATACCTAAGAAAAGTCTTTTGTGATCGCCCGCCGTTGTCGGATGCTGTTAGACGAATCGCAGAGCCGTTATTGTTATTCTTATCGTTACCCTTATCTCTCGCAATTACGGCTAATTATTAATTATTACTATTATACTTACTTCTTTTAAAATCGAGATTATTATTAGCGTCAATTACATTATTATTATTTAATTGTAATTTTTATCGCGACGTTGTTTTAAAGTTCCTCGCGTTTAAATTAGCACTTTTAAAAACGGTAATTACGATTGGTACTCCTATCGGCTTTACACGGCTGATTAAGTTTTTCGTTTACGAGCTTGGTCATCGTCCCTTTTACATTAGAAAGTATGTGAAGATTAATGAGGCTCTTTTTTACCTTCTCGCGCGTATATGTATACATGTACATTAAGTGGCATTGTACGTGCACATTCTTCCAGACTCCTTATTCCTCCACACGTCCACCCATTCTCTCTTTTTTTTTTTTTCTCTCGCCAGTTTTACGTTCGCTCGTTTATTCATTCACCCTTTGCCTCAAATTAACACGCACTTTTACGATCCGCAAAATGGGCTTGTCGACACCGACCGTCAAACCGGCTAAGCTTTTCGAAATGTATTTTTATCACAGAAAAACATTTTCACGAATATTTAGTCGCGCTGCGCTGGTTCAATTTTTATTACGACGTTGTAAATTTTTTTTTCTTTTCTTTTTTTTTATCTGAATCACTCGATGTCTAATCGCCGCGAGATATTCGCTAATACCAGTTACGTTACAAAGAATTCTTGAACGATCTCTAAAGTTATTTCCCAACAACTTCTTAAATTAATTTAAAAAAAAAAAAAAAAAAAAAATTATAATTAAACGTTAAAAATAATTTGATTCGATTTTCCTATTTATGAAAAAAGAAGAAAAAAAAGGGATACATACATTGAATTTGAAAAGGATCCTGCAGGCAGTATCGGTAGACCAATATTAGCGAATTGATTGAGTGTTTCTTTCCGCATCGCATTCACTCTCGTCGAATCTAATTAAAAGCTTCCTTCGTGGCTGCTTACGACGACATACAATCGAGTTCTTAAAGCACTTAAGGGATGAAGATACGATTCCGATAACACGTGATTTAAATTGTGCACGAGATCCTCGGTGATCCTTTCTCTCTTTCTCCCTTTCGTTTTTTTCGGTCTATCTAGCTGTCTCGTTTCGAAAGCATCGGTTCTACTTCGTAGAAGAGAGAGAGCATCGTTTCCGAATCAAATATGACTTTCTTGGACCTGGAAATAATTAATGTAATTGAAAATATATATCAATTATCCCAACTATCTTGAATTACCTTTTTATTATTAATTTTTATTTTTTTATTTTATTTTTTTTTTTACATTACACTATATATATGTATTTATATATATGTATATATATAAATATATATATATATATATATATATATCAGACAATATATATATTAAAGCGATTGGATAAGTCTGTAGTCTTCTCTTTGGAAAAATTGATCTTATTATATATTGTTGAACTCTTAATCGCTGAATAATACAAACAAGTTCGATGATTAACGCCCGTTCACTCACCAAGGATCTTTATATGCCGATCACGTTGGAAAATCAGTCACTCCACTCTGCCCCAATTTTTTTTTTTTTATCCCCCGCAGAAATTTTCTCCATGCACAAAAATCATTTCTTTTTTGGTTTCGATTTAGCTACTTACATTAATTAATGTCGTTACGTAGTGGCAATATTATCGTTTATTTTGACTTAGCCGATACACGAAAATTACGCAACAAGCACAGAGCGGCGTGTCGGAAAATCGGTCGAGCTGCTTGAGAAGCGGGACAGGTTGGTTCCTCTCAAAATCATCTTTAAAAATCGCGTCGTCGACGATTACACGGGATGGGGGTGGAGGGGAGGCGAATAACATGTAAAAATTAATGTGACGGGACGAGAATAAAACACTTCGCGGGGAAAAAACGTCCGGCGTTCGGACAATTATACGATCGCCGAGTTGCCGCGCTTCTCGAGCTTCGTCGGCTCGATTGTCTTACGTTCATTCACTCGTTCCTTCGTATTCTCACTTTCTCTCCCTCTCTTTCGCTCAACCAGGTATGTGCACTTACGTACAGATATATCGTAGTATATTCATACGTGTCGCGGGAAAGAAAAAAAAAAAAAAAAAATTAAAAAAAGAGAAACGTACGTTTATATGTACACTCACCGTCAGGGATGGCGTTCGTGGTGCTGCGAGGGTGGCTGGCGTACGTGATCTTGACGTGGTGTGCGTCGGAACATCAGACGAAGCGAGCGCGTAGGTGTTTCGCGTAGCACGGGTCACCGAAGACTGAGGGGAGAGGAACCGCGCTCTACTACTACGGCCACCGTACTCGGCGGCCGAGAGTAGGGGAAGTCACGTACGCTAGCCGCCGTCGCCGCAACAAATGCCATGTCTGCTTTTTTAATGTACAATTACGTATTCTCGTGTCCGTGTGTCTGTCTGTGTGTGTATGTGTGTGTGTCTTCGCTTGAAACTCTCTGTACGATTGGCAGTATATTAAACGTATCTTTATGTATAATGTAATATATATATATATATATTTTTTTTCCCCTTTAATTACGTAATCTTGTTTCGGATACGTGCGCTCGTTTAGCAAGCCTTTATTTTAATTCTTTGGGTAAATCTGTCGACTTCTATTTCCATTTCCCTTCTCCTTCGCTTCGTTATATGAACGCACGGTCGACAGCGAAATTCACGAGCTCGAAGACAAAATGAATTACATAAAGTGATACCTCTCGTTTATCCCTCACGAATCGCGCGCGCTTCGTTAATTAGCACACTTAGTATTACAATAATGATAATAAACAGCGTTAATAGCGACGATAGTAGAATAGTTTAGTAATAGTAATAGGTTTTTTTTCTCTTTTTCTTTTCTTTTCTTTTTTTTAATAATAGAGTAATAGTAGTAGTGATAGCAGCAGCAGCAATAGTAGTAACAGTAACAGTAGTAGTAGTGGTAGTAGCGGTAGTAAATCGTAATATAGTAGTAATGGTAGTAACGGTAGTTATAGTGTAACAGTAGAGTGAAGTAGCTGTTATCCGTCTCCTTCCTGCGGGTATTAATTTAATAACGGTATTAGCAGTGATAAGTAATAAATATCGTAATTCAATCGTTACGCGGGTAAATTTACAGGAGTGCTTTTGAAAATCGTTACGGTAAGAACTGTTCGCCTCTTTTTCGCGTTCACTCATCCCTCTCGCTCATCCGTTCGCTCTTCCTTTTTCTCATTCTTTCACGCATCTTTCCCCCCTTCGGATATCCGTGCGACAGTTGTCCATCCGTCGCGCATTCCTCGATCGTGGTCCTCGTTTTCCGATCTCTCGTCTGATCACTCTTGATTGGCACGAATCGCGAGGCAACGTCCGCGCGAATTTTTGACGACGACATATTCACCCTTATCTCCGTTTTACCGTTTCCCGGATTTTATTTTACGATCCCTCGCGCGTATCTTTCAAAGCGGTTTCTAATAATTCGCATGTAATTAGAGCACCGCCTTCGCGCAAGGTTTCATATTAACGACAACACGGAAGTGGTCTAAGTCGCCGAGCTACTCGGGTTCTCTACCGTTTCGACATTTGGCCTGGCTTTTAGTTCGTTTAACTCTTTTCCTCGTTGGCTCCTTGCTCGATTAACCGAGAAACATTCGCTCGTCAGTCCGTTTCTGTTCGCGTGGCTGAATTTTCCCGGCGGATCGTTCGACGAAGCTCAACGAGACGCGGAACGTTTGTAGATTTCGAAATGAAACGTTACTACTTCGGATTACTCTGTTCATTTTGAAACCTCCAAAGCTTTGAGACTAAAAATGATGTAAATTGTATACTAAAGCCAACTTCGTTCGTTTTCGTTTAACGTCATCGTTGAACAATTAACAATTAATCGGCGCTTTTACAAATGTAAAGTAGAACGAATCGGTACATCAGTCGCGATTTCCGATAAATCGTGAACGGGGGAAGGGGGGATTTTTCTCGTACACGCACGCAGAAGAATCACACCGACATACATGCATACATAGACACACGCGTATGTAAGAGAACGTTTCGTGGTAATCACAGCGCAATTTGGGCGTTCGACGAGTCTCTCTCCTCCGGAAAATCGTATAAAAAGGTGTCTTCCCCCGAGGCGATCCTCGTTTCGATCGGGCCGAGGTAAGATTGGAATATTAACTCGCAAGTAATTATATCGGAGGTTTCGAGCTCTATTTTTTTTTTCTCTCTTTCTCTCTCTCTCTTTCGGAACGTCCCGCTTAATTATTCCATCACTATCGTTCACGATGAGCCTCACTGCAATCATTCATCTTGTCTCTCAAAACACAGCCGACGCTCGCGATTCCGAGAGATCCGTTTTCGCTTGCAACGCAGAGCACTTTCTACGACGATCTTTAATTCTCGCGACACTTCGCGCGATCGCGCCAGGCGATTATTCGCGACTCTTCCCGTTTCCCAGGCTCCGGAATTGAATCTTTAGGATTCGTCAAGCTCGGCCGTTTGATTGTACTTAGTACAACTACACGCGTCGCAGATTCGCGCGACGTTTATGTGTGAATAAAAGCCTCGATCAATTTTCCCCGCGGCCTCGCGCGGAAATCGGCTCTAGTGTGTGTTCGCTGACCCTGTTCGGCCGCCGTGTTCTGCCATCGGAGATCGCATCGTCTGCCTGGAATCGTTTTCCTGTGCAACATCCCTCTTCGCAGTATCGTGGCCGGAGATTCCCTCGAGGGACCGTTCTCCAAGCCAAAGATCTGAGGGCTTTAGAAGCTTCGTCTACCACGGGCACTTTCGTTATCTTCACATCGCAACTAACGCGTGTCCCACGTGGACGACTATCACGCGCAAACCCTGAGACGCCTGGGGGCGTCCACGTTACCGGACCACCGTCCAGGGTCCCACTTTGGCTAGCACCAATCGTCCTCGTCACTATCAGAGTGCCTCGACCTGCTTGAAAATATTATACATCTAATCAAAGGCTTTTACTAAAATTTAGGACTAAATTAAAATGATTTATAAATCACAATTAGTCTAAAATTAATAAAATTTCGAGTCACAAAAATTGGGCTTTAAAATTAAATTGTTAAATTCTTACCTGGGTGCTCTTTTAGATTGCAGCTGCGGCTTGTAGCCGTTCGGTACTGGGCTGGGTAGTAGGCGGCCGCCGCGGCCTATCGCGACAGCTTGTTCGAAGCTTAAAAACTCCGGATGGTGGCTCGGCTGCATGTGCGACGGCGGATGCGGCGGATGCTGCAGCACGTGGCCGGGCGCGACGTGAGCCGTCGGTCCGGTCGGTACGTGCGGCCCGTGGGTAGGTGAAGCGTTCAGCTTGGGGAAGTTGATGTTGGTCGGCTTCAGTTGCAAGGTCGACGGCTTACTCGGGGTCGGCGGTAACCGGCGACCTTGGCCTCTCCTCGCAACCAGCACGGGATAGCTGTGTTGATGTGGATGATGACGATGGTGATAGTGGTGCGGGCGGCTACCGCCTATCGGGCTCGGACTCCTCGAACGCTGTTCCAAACTCGTCGTGCCGTAACGGCCACTACGCTCAATCCTATGAACCGGACTTGGTGACCTGGCTGGACTCGTCGACGCACTCCATGGACCTGATAAACATACTCGTTAAAATTTCTCGTACCGGTGGAATTACAGTGGCGGGGCACCAGAAGGTCAGGGGGTTGCTCAACATGTAGATTATAAGCATGTGATCATTAAGAAGCCACTAGAAACCTGACCACGGATTAATTTCGAAGAGCAACTTGCGACATTACTTTCACTGAATTATATATAACTAATTAAAGGGCTTGATCAATGGAACAAATTTAATCTAGATCCAATTACTCGGACTCTGTGCGAGAATCGAACAGCTCGATTTGTTGAAAAGGATTTAGGATTGACGAATTAATGATATAGTTGTAGTACATATGTATATGTAGCTCTATAAACTAATTCCTTATAAAACCAATTATTATTTCATTATTAAGAGTGAACACCGACTACGTTAATTAAATACGTGATGAAAGCTTTTTTTATTAGTGATTCAATCTATGTAATCTTTCCGACTCCTACGTATTGCGAAATTAATCTTTACGAGTTATAATATAATTCTTTTAAAACAAATATTAAATATGTGCTAGTTATCTCGAAATTATTTAAGAGAATTGATGCAACATGCTCGTGTTTTGTGTTCACAATGCTGAGAAATCAAATCGAATCAATAGTGCAAACACATATTAGTGTTGGTGCTCTAAGATTCTAAATGTTAACGTGTTTCAATTCTATAAGGCGGTCTAACGTAACATGCGCACACACTCTACGGTATACTAAGTTATTAAAATACGGACACATCACTCGTGCTGTCGTGATAATCTCAACAGGTAATGGTGCAAAATTCTCAAACTCTAATTTTCTCACAGACAAGCTAAATTATGCTCAGCGTTACATCCTATAGTTTGTATTATCACGCCCGCGTTTTGCAAAACTCAGTCGCCAAACACCATCGCACTCGCGAAAATAAAGAAAACTGATTTAACGCCCAATTTTAATATAATAGAATGCATATGGTTGAACGAAGAGCGCGATTCAACATCTAACGTAGAGTGTAATTATTAAAAAACCAGAATATCGAATTAATTACATTGTGATTTAAATACTGATTTAAAAATATGACCGACATATGCATGTTACATTCTTCAAATAGCGTCAACTGTTTATGAAACAAGAATTGTAATTCGTAAATTTTATTAATTTAAGAAGTGTACGCGGTGCTATAAAAATATATTAACTAATTAACGATCTGTGATGATTAATAGTCATTTTTGCTGATCGATAAAAAAATATTTGACAATCCCAATAGCATCGTTAATATAAAAAGCATCGACTAGCAACAAGAGAAACGCTATTAATGTGAACGTGTTAATAAAACATTAATGCTATTAGTGTTATACATATCAATTGTTTAAAATATCTGTGTTAATTGCGGTGTCTTATGCGCGTGTAGGTGTGTGTGTGTCTGTGTAAATATGTTATTGTAAAAACGAGGAAAAAAAAACGGTGAAAGCCAAACGATCGTGTTCGATTATGTAATAACATCATAATTGCATCGTGGAGACAAGGGAATGAAGAAGAGGAGAGTTGTGAAAGAAATTACCATCGTCGTAATAGTCGCAGTGGTCGTAATAGTCTGTGTAGGCGCATAACAGAACAGAACGAAGAAACGTATTACATCGAGTATCACACAGAGCTTTTCTGCCTCGAGTAAAATCAACATTATAGCAACATTCATGTTGTTCTTAAATCATCATTATTTCTCTTTTTTTTTTTTTTTTTAACAAAACCTGACCACGAACTCTTTTTCGTTGTTTTTCACTTGTCGCCAAGCAGAATGGACTCTACAAAATTAACGTCTGACAATCTCCATTAGTGGAGCATTATATACAGCGATGCTGAAACGGTTTATCACCAACCCGGTAGGAGTTATAATCATAATCAATAATAATTAGTAGTAATCAATAATAATAATAATTAATATCAATCAATAATAATTATAATAGAAAGAACACCAAGAGATTATGAAGGTACTGGTGGTACGGTGATAGAATAAATACAAGGATGCTGTGTTCATATTATACTCCAGGCTGATAAAAGACAATGAGAGAAAGAGAGAGGGAGAGAGAAAGAGAGAGATAGAGAAACCGGTTGGAGATGACCAACACGAAACAGAGTTCGCCGTCTTGGTTCCATGAGAAAGACTTATCGTTGCACCGTCGTGGCTGGCCGGAATTATCGCCGGTACGTCGTACCTCGTATCCTATGTCGATGATTATATTGTGACGAGTGGGGATGATGAGTGTGCCTTTGTATCTCGACGACGTTGCTAACCGTGTCACTAAATCCTGGTCCATCATGATAATGACCGTGATGGTCGTAACGGCCGTGTCGCCTTGGCGATGGCGACCTAGGCATTATTGGCGAGTGTCTTCTGCAAATCGCAATTATAAAATCATGACACAATGTATAATAGTAATAATAAAAATTTTTATATTACGTATACTGTATTAATATTTATTTCACACACTGCGCTTAATAATACCTTATACTTGGCGATCGTGAACGTCTAGGGGGAGGCGCCGAGGGATGAAGGGTGCGAAGGCCTCTGTCGCCAGGATGCGTGAGACTCTCGATGCTACCGGCACGCGAGTCGGACGGTATGACTTCTTGCAGGTCCTAAAGGAAAACAGACTTGGCACTTAGTAGATTATCTGTGTGATTTTGAGTCGGATTCGGGAATCGAAGGGGGAGTCGGGGTGTTGCCGGTTCTTTGTCTTTAGCAATATCGCGCTGTCGATTTACGCGCGTTTCGAGCAAGAAACTATAGTAAAATACGACTATCGAGACGCCTTTTGTCTCCAAAACACGAAAGCAGACGCACGCACGGTTCGTCATTTAATTCATTTACATTAGAGCTATGTAAAATTAATAAAATATTTTTTTTATGCGTGATGCATTTATATATAATAAGAAATATAAGCAGTTTTGATCAGATAAAATAAAAATTAAATAATTTTTTTTTTTTCGTTAATAAAATAAGTAACATTGGCAAAGGTTTGCCAATTATCAATTTTATTATTGCAAGATAATCGCAATGACATAATATCAATCAAAGTTACACGAGATTGATATAGGCAATATTTTTCGACTCGGCACGTGCGCTCTGCTTTGCCTTTACGATTTTTCAGCCTACGCTTTAATCGCTAAAGTTAAATGTAGCTTCGCAAAAGAAATTAGGAGAAAGTGAAAGATAAGGTGGAATAATTCACACACAGAGCCACATACATATGTGTGTGTGTAAAGTGGCATGCAAGTTAGAAAAGTCTCGCTCATGCACATGCGATTGTCGGTGAATTCCGATCGCTTGACTGGAAAATGATAGGCACACCCTTTGAGATAAGAGTCTCCCTCGCGAAAGACTGTGCTCTCTTACTTACCGGGACGTGGGCATAAAGAATCAAGGCAAAATATGATAGACGAGAGGAGAACGAAGCAGTTGGTGACTGCTTCGTTGCTCCAGCGATAGATCCTAAGGCCGAAAGCAGCAAGGGACAAGGGGTGGGAGTTGTTCTATGCATTGCCACAAGAAGAGTCGCTAAGAACGCTCGTGTACGTGACTATTTCTTTATGTCGTGTTCGCGCTAAAGCGTGAATTTCTAATTGTCATTATCATTAAACAAAAGCGCAGACACACTCAGTGGTCCACCAAGATTGATTCGACCGAGACCGCTTAGGAGAGCGGCAAAAGAAACAGGCCGCGACGATTCATGAAAAAATGAGACACATATATATTATATAAAATATGATATATAAATGAATCTGGACTATTTTTAATGGAACGGTGCGCGGTAAGTAGTATAGACGCTCGATTTATCCGGCGCGAATCTTCGGCCGCGAATCAATCTTGAGCGCTCATAATCACGACATCACGGGCAATACCTCTCGATCCGCGCGAAGATTCTGATCTTTAAGGGTCAAAAATATTAAAATTCAGAGCGTTAAAGAACATTAAATGGTTCGTCTAAGACGTCCTAGTCTAAGTTAAACAAGTGTCACCGATTTTTCTAACACTCTTTTACTGAAGTCTAATTTTATTCTAATAGAGTTTTGTCTAAGGAGTTTTCAATTTTCTAAATGTTATTACAAGAATTTTTTAGGAAGTCATATTTTCTAAAAATACTTTAGGTGACATAATGAATTATAATTCTAAGTGCGACACAGCATCCTAAATCAATGTAACAGCAAATTCACGATAAAAAACACGATATCTAGAATTATTTTAATTAGATAAAAAAAGAACGATCTACGTGAGCTATATATTGGTTTACTTACAGGATGTTTCTGTAGTTTAATAAAATTTATCAGTAAATTATTAGCACTTATTAAAAATAAATTAAATTAATATTTAGTTGAATCATTATATTTAATAAATTTAATTTAATTCGGCTGCATAAAAATTAATTCATTATTATTCCAAGTTTATGAATTTTATATTTTAAACGATTTCTTTCAACTTTTTAAAATAAAATTAATTCCGCATAAGATAAATTTTTAACAAAAATAGCTCTCAGCACATTTCGATTCAGAAACATCTTGCAATTAAGGAACTAACACATTTTAAACGTATCGGACATTGGTCGCGATTCTTGGTTGATAATTTGAGCGAGACAACGAGCAGGGTTTTATCCGGCTTTTTCTATCGCGACCTACTTCCGACAGAGTTAAAGAGGAGCGGAGGGGACGGAAGGACATTTTTGAAAGACCGAAAAAAGTTGTTTTTTGAGCTATTGGACCGAGCCGACACCTTCTGGTAACGGATCGAGGAGCGAGGTGCGTAGGTGTTCTGGTGTTGGTAGTACGAGGGTGGTCGGTGGTCATGATGATGGTGATGGTGGTGGTGGTAGTATTGGTGATGGTCATAGTATTGATCATTGTCGGTATCGTAGTAGTATTGGTCGTGATGGTGATGGTCGTGGTAGTAGTTTTGATCATCCCGCTGGGAGGGCACCTCGGCCAGCAATGGCTCTAGCTCGGGGGCGCGATCCTCGTCATTAACTACAACCCCAGACCCACCCCCTCCCTGGCTACTCTCTCCGCTGCTGCCTAGAATATCGTACTGGCGAGACATCTTCCAGTTCACCTTTTTGTTCCTGAAACCAAAGCAGCTTGTTGTAATCTTGGCGAAGAAATTGCAATGCCGGGCTATATATTACATCGTTCTAGCATCGCTTTTATAATTTTAGAGACGTTTTTTAATTGAGCTTGAATAGCCGTAAATTAAAAATAAATTCTGATTTTAATCTAACTCATACCTGATGCTACGCTGACGTCTGTGCTCGGCGGCCGCGAGGACGTTTAGGGTTCCTTCCTCCTCATCTTTCTGCCGTTCTTGCTTCGGTTCCGGGGCCGGTCGCATCACCGGTTCCAGGCTGTTCGCCCTACTTCCCGCTCCATGATTATTTCCGGTGTGATTTACCGCCGCCATGTCCAACAGGCAGTTGTAGAAGGCCGATTGCTAAATAGCGAAACGTGCGAAAGCACACCAGCTATCAGAGCTGCTCGACAGGGGGAATCTTGTTTTTCAATCAACAATTTCTTTCTTTTCTTTTTTTTGCGCTCTTTTTTTTTTTAACTCTTTTAGTTTCTTCTGTATAGTAAACTATATTAAATATATAAATATATATGTACAGGCACATACAGGCTTTTTTCTTAGCGTTACCTCTCATCGGTGGTCTCCCGAAAAATCGTGGTAGAATGTGAAAAACGCTTATAAAAATCGGAAGCATTCAAAGTCAAGAATCAATAGTATAAAAAATGGTGAGAAAGAATTTTTAGAAAGAGGCGGCCATGCTAGAGAAAAGGCATACCGTGATGGTGCGTTTACTTGTGTCGGTCTTACGACCACCGCCACGTCTCACAATCAAGACTACTACATACGCTCGAGAGAACGTGTGTAAACGAGCAAAGTTGCGAGAGACAGTAGCGTAAAACGGTATTTGCAGCGGGATTAGAAAATTTTGTTCTGCGTCGGAAAGCCTGTATATGTTGACCGAGATAATGTCGCGTTCGTGTCAAAAAAAAGAAAAAGAATAAGAAATGTTATTTCCCTCTCATCCCCCGCACACGAACGGTGTTACAAGTGGGTACAAAATGCGTTAATAAGGAGACGCGGTTTAATCACTTGATAGACGTAATAATAGTATACTGCAAGAATGCAATTGTTAGTAAGCATGCACGAATACGGGTGAGGTCTCCCGATGTTCTACCGCGAGGTGCCGTGACTTTAAACGCGCTTAAAAGCGCACCTTGCAATCGTTTTTTTACAGACGGTTCTTCTTGTTACAGACGAAACACGGGACACGATCTATATCGAGGTGGAACAGGGATACCTCACTCCGCAGAGATTATACAGATATGCCAAATAATCGTGGATAAAATTGTAACTCTGCTGCTTGGTATGCAAAAAACAGGTCTGAATAGAAGTATATTTTCCAAGGCTGAGGAGTCTGGAACATGCCGCAATATGGGATGTCTCAAAATCATTGACGCGTTTCGATATAATAAATATCTCCACCCTCGTTTAAAACGAGCAACTTAATTACTGTTAAGAATCTTTATTATCGCCTTGACGATCGTCGAGTTTTGAGACATCCTTCATATGTCGGTGGATTGTCAAGTGCTTGCTAGATCCGTATAAAAAAAAATATATAAAAAAATAAAATAGAATAAAACAAGAGTTGTATCTATCAAAAGACATTTAGAATACAATTAAATAATGCGAATAAAATCATTTTTCGTCTATTGAGCCGCGAACTGTTTCCCTCGCGAGAAGTAATTTATGAATATATATTTAATTTACTTTTCATCGTTAATCACATTAATCGCAGCTCATCGAGATCTTTGTGGTATGGCTTGCTCGCCAAATACTTTAATAAATTGCCGTTACTTAAAGACACTTGGCTTGTTATCACAGATCGTTAAGATTGATTGATTGACTTCGTGTCGGTGCACGTTAATACGTGTGCATGAGTAATATAATAGAGTGTGTCGAGTGACGGTGTAACTGAAAGAGCGGAAAATTCCTCTAGTAGAAAGCAGAAGATTGTTCTAGTAGTAGAAAGCGATCGGACAAATTTGGGCAAGACTACGAGTCTACTGCTGAAATCGCTGGTCAAAAAGGTGCCTAGATAATTTCCTCTACACTACTTGCGCGCAAGAAACCAGGGAGAAAAAAAAAAAAAAAAGAAAATTGTCTCTGCATTAGCTAGCAGGAGCGTTATAATTAGCTGCCGCACTAGCTTCGCACCGTAAGAAAAAGATAATCCCGGGATTATCTAGCATCTAAGAGGAGCGAACGAGCTTCGTAATGCAGATTCTCGCCGCATTTTTGTCTGCTTAGATATTAGATGATCCTCAAATCTGCTCACTGAGATCAAGCTTGGCAATCGGTATCCGTTCGTGAACAGTATAACACAATAATTTCCTAATAATAAAATTAACAATTATAACGTTCCATTTTTTTTTTTTTTTTTTTTTTTTTTGACGAATTCCCGTCGATCACCAGACTTATGTATCGTCGTGCAAACGGTTTCATCGATAGCTCTAAGAGTTGCTTTTATTATTAGGACGTTGCATTCGCGTTCGTGGCGAGCGCGAAGTTAAAATGCTTGGAGCAATGTAACTTCAACTTCCACTACTTAGAAAAGATCGCAGAGAAATCAAACAGAAAAAGTTAAATACGCTCTCGTTTCAAAACTGGCTTGCGAGCAAACTGGACAGTCCGGCAGAATGAAAAAAGAAGTCTACGGCGCGCTCTAAAAGAATCGGCCATCGTTAATGATACGTGTTTAATAATTAATCGAAAAGAGGCTTGCTTGGCAAGAAAAAGAGTGTGTTAATGTCTAAGAGGCGTTTGTCGTAGACTGAGGCAAAAGGCGGGCTATTTATAATATACGTTCGAGAATCGATTGACTTATCGGGCTACTTCTCTTACTAAGTAAGCTCAAGAGAGAGCTCTAAGAGGTGATTTACTTACATATAGCTATACCGGTATTGCCGGTCGACAAAGAGCCGATTATTACTACACGAGTGTACACGTGGCGCACGTGGCCCACGTATTACCCACGTGTCGGCAACAACACGACGACTAAAACAACTCTGACAACGCAATTCAATCGTACATATCACTGCGGGACTTAGGGTCTCTCGCACGTGCGGGGAACCTCGGCCATAAATCGGCACGGGGAAGAGATCATATCTTCCCCCTCGTGATATATAGATCGAAGTAAGAGCTATTCTCCAATCGTAATCCTAAACTAGCTTGACAAAAGGAAACGTGCGATTAGAAAAAGAAGAAAGCCTCCCCGCAGAGAGGCGCTAAGTATTCTAGACTAGCTCGAATGCGAGCCTGATTATAGTTCTATTAGGTATTACGTCTAACATGATAAGTGCCTAAGTAAAATAGACTAAAATATGTAGTCATAAAATATGTAGTGATATTAAATGTTAAATAAAAGGCTACTTTATACAAATGAAAGTTAAATTGAAATTAATCTTATACACATACTCTGACGAAGAAAGGAAAAAAAAAAGGAATTTTGTGCATTGTAAAATGTTAGGTGACGTAAAAAAACGAAATTAAATTGTGAAGTGTTAATAAAAAAATAAAAAAAAATAAAAAAAAGAGAATTATATATGCTGCAAAAGATTCGCTTTTTTTCTTGAGCAATCATAAAATATTTGTATGAAAATGTTAGACTGAAGATCGACAAAAAAATCGGGGAAACTTTTGCAGTACGTATTTAATGCAAAGTAGACAAGTGTGATTAGAAGTCGAACACAATTCGTACAGCCAAAAGAAAAACGAAACAGTATTAAGATAAGATAATAAGTAAGAGAAAAAGTAAGTACTACCGCCTGGGCTGCAGGACTTTGCCCAGCATTATCGTTATCGATAAGATCGTTATCGTTCTGGAAAATAAAGAGAAAAGAGACAAGGACATGATTGAAACTTGTGTGAACATTTTTCCGATGAAAATATATTTTAAAAATGATAATTTGATGGATAAACTATCACTTTTAATTACTCAAGATACCGTTTTAATCTGGTCACTCAAGAATTCGTAATTATTTTCTTGAGAGCTTCGATAGACAAAAAAAAAATTAAAAAATAAATAAATAACATATTCTCTATTATATCTAGAAGTCTAATTGAAATCTATCCAAAATTTTCAGGCTATCTATAATATACAAATATCGTCGTCCATTCAATCTATCGATTGCCATTATATGAAACTTTTTAATAAGTACAAATAATTAAATATATTATTTTTATTGCAACAGTTAAAAAAAAATTACTTTAAATATAATTCGCGTTGACAAATTATTTCAAAATAAATTAATAGCAATTGATAGATCAGAAACTGATGACAATCTATAATAATTACTTGCACAAATTTCGAAATACAATGTTCGAGTAAGATTCACATCTAACTGTTTCTACTAACACTGACTCAGCTATCATAAATGAAGAAAAAAAAAAGTTGTAAAAATAAAATGATTGTAAAAATAATTCGACTAAGTTGTTTGTTGTTTCATTAAATTCAACGGGATCAGAAGTGGAAAGGTACCATTTTCTTATTTTATTCTTTGGTATTATAATTAAATTCATTTTAGGGCCAATTTAAAGTTACCCCTAATGTAAAATATGAGGGTCGTAATTTAGCTCATTTTAATTAATCTGCAGACATGTAATTAATTAATTTAAGTATGCCTATTTCAAAATATCTTTATCTGTACTCGAAAAAGTTTCGTAACTATAGCGCCGAGTGATGCAAGCTAAACTGCGGAGGATTTTTAGAAAATACTTTCGCGTGGCTGCCCTACCATGAGAAAACCCAGCGACTAACAAAATTTTTAGTCTATTGTCAATCGAGATCTTTAATTCCGATTTTCCGGTCACAGCAATAATTCAGAAGCGATGCAAGAAGGAGTCATTTGTTTAAATCGCATTCGTAATTAATAAATTGCCTGCCAGAGGCAAAACAGTCAGGAGAATCGTAATTAAAGAATCGCGAGAGAATTTTTAAAACTAGGAATGTATTTTTAAAACCTGCCGTCAGTCTTAAAAAAAAAAAAAAAATACATAATTTAAATGTAAAATTAGCTTGACATAAAGAGACTCACCTGTTCGGCAGATTTTAGCTGGCCAAACTTCGTCGACCTCCAACTTTCGAGTATCAGAAGGCAGACGTATATCTTACCCACGGTCAACTTATCTCTCCCCAACTCTGAAAAAGAGAAATTACCGCGCGGTTATTAAATTCCGCAAAGCGAATAGCGAAAATCGATTTTTACCTTCATTCCTAGGTATCAAAATATCTAACATCTTTTTCGCTTGTAAAGGCCAGATAATTTTGATTGTATCCCGCAGTTCCTCGTTGGCTTGATTCATCTCGTCGGCTGAAACAAAAGGAGTCGAAGTTATTTCACATGCTGTAGAATGCCAAGCGAAATAAATATATAAAGCGAATAAATTACTATTTAAAGCATCTATTTTTTTTTTTTTTTATCTGCGCCAAACTTTCTATGCTCACTTACCGCATCGCATTTTTATGCTGAGATTCTCGCGAATGAGGGCGAACAGCGTGGTGGTAAAATTCACCTTGCCATCACCGTCTACCGGCATGTTCATTCTGATGAGCTTTTTGTACGCGAGCCGGTTCGGGCACTTGTTGCCAAACCCCAACGGCGGGTCCATGTTCTTCAGCATGTCGTACATCTCCGTGTAGTGGATCTTGCCGGTGGCGTTCGGATCGTACTCGGCCCATATTCGCACGAACTCGTCGAGATGATGAGCGCCCAGGATCGACGAGTCCCTCGTGAGATAATCGAAGTTGTCCATGATGACGGCGACGAAGAGATTCAACATGAGGAACGAGCAGAAGAAAATGAAGGACACGAAATAAGCGTAGGCTATGTTGGAGCCGCAGCCTTCTTCTTGCTTGTCGGCCTTCGGGTCGCAAGGACGACCCTTTAGACAGGACAGCATGATGTTCGGCCAAGCCTCGCCCGTGGCACACCTGAGAAAGTAACATCTATTACTATCCACGTCACATTGATCGGAACTGCGGTTATTTTAGCGACCTAACTCGTCGGCCACGCTGCGATTATTAAATTAATATTTTTAGCCGCATGCAAACCTTCCACTTCTAATTTAACTGGTTAAACGCTTAACAAAGCTACCATAAGATTACTGCGAAGAGCTAGCAGTTCACACCTGAGAATAAATATTGGCTGTGCACAAATCTATATTTGCTGTGTAATTATTAATTAGGATTGAACTTCAATTTATTTTCGATGTATCAAATAAAGTATTCAATAAAAGGCTCGATAATAATTTTACAAAATTTTTTTTTAATTTCCTTCAAAGTATGTAAAAAATTATTATTCTTAAGAAATAATTATTTAATTTTGTGGAATACAAATTATTTTTGGTGCAAATAGATGTGCGTTATTAATACATATTCATAAGTATGATTATTCACAAATAAATTAAGTAGCGCTTTTTGCAACTGCAAAAAAAAAAAAAAGTTAAGTTAATAAACTACCAAATATCATGCAATATTTTGCGACAAGCGACATTGCCTTTTTCGTAGCGCATGTTAAATTCAATTTCTATAATCTCCTTAGCCCTTTAATAAATATAAATTATTATGTGCATTCTATTCGTATAATAAAATTATATGTAAATAAGAATTTGTTTCGCTTCAAAATTATTATAAATAATTTTAAGACTGAGGAGAGTAAACTATGCTCAGTTTCCTTGCAAGTGCGTCATGCATAAAGCTTGACAATTTGCACAACATCAAAGGCCAGAGCTAGATAGCTGAGAACTCAATACAATGAACTCAGTTCTACACGAAGCTGCTGTGTTACATTGTGTTTGCCATGATTATGCCGTGTCGTTTAGCCTGATTTTGCTTTTGTGCTCGACTTAGTGCTGGGAATTTTTTAGTAATACGTGATTGGATCGAAGCGAAAAGGCCTGCCATGAGCACACATCCGGAAACTTATATATATGAATTAAATGATTAGAAGACACTGCGATACTCGTCATAACGGGGACGTTCAATGTGAGAACAGCCTAAGTTCTAAAATAATTTAATATTTTAGCACTGGACGTAATGTTTAATATTAAAAAATATTTTAATTTAAATATTGTACAAATTCAACAAAACGTTTAAATTCTTAAAAAAAAAATTTTTTTTAACAACTTTGATGCAATTAAATTATATTCCTGGGACTATCTCGAAAGAATTACAATCTCTAAAACTTGTTAATATTTTAAGCAAAATAAAAATTGATGCAACTAATTTTTACAGTCTTTGCGTTACGTATACTATACAAATGCTATTTGTTAATTTCTTATTCAATAGACATTACCGAATATCGATCTGCTTTCGCATGATAATTCGAGAAAACTTGGCTCGTCTTCTGCATCGTGCTCTCGCAAAATGATAAGTGATAGGTAGCTTGCCGCAGGCGTTGAGCGTGAAAGCTCGTTCGAATCGTTTTGCAAATCGCGTTGATAGTCGCGTGATTAAGTTGAATGGCTAGAGAGTTAGCTAGATTCCTCTGGCGTGATGTTACTTACCGAAAAAGCAGCATCAGACCTTGTATGAAGCTTTGGAAATTGTTGTGCTTGGTAATAGATGTTTCAGGATCCAGCTTGATGTTACCGAATACCTGAGACCCACAGAAAGAAGAGGGCCGCAGCCAAAAGGCACAGGCGGCATTACAAATTTGCATCACAAATACATTCCTTTTTTTTTTTAATTATTTTAGTAATAACAAAATATCGGAACGGAAATAATTGGAATGTCCTCTGCTTTCCATCCCGTTGGATGCCACTACTTTCGTTCTCTGTATCGCTTCGATCACGGTTTTGTGTATAAGTGTATAATGAGTATTATAAACTTCAACTCTAACTACAGTTTCTCATACTTCCTCTGTCAACAAGTACACGGTATACTCGAGAGAATCAGAACACAAACGTTAAAAAAAAAAGAGAAAAAAAAAGTTATGCATCAAGATTACGAAATACAATCTATTGTAATATAATATATCGCAGTAAGTATCTAAAGTACTAACTAGTATTTATAAGGAAAAGAAAAAAAAAAAAATCATTCTCTCAAGCACCACCTTAATCAAAACTTCAAGACTTTAACACAGGCATCACTATATGTATTAAACAGACTCTTCTATAGGGCTGTTACTAATTAGGATGAATCACAACAAATTAACACGTCGAGCAGCTTACTCTCGCGTTACAGTTCATGCCAACAAAGCATTACTCTAGAGATAATTTGTACGATCACACTTTCATATATATTTCCATCAACTTTTCACTCTATGGTCGACGATATATCTCCCACTATTACCGCACGAGATCTTTAATGGTGTTTCGCCGAGAGTCGGAGAAAAAAAAAAAAAGACCAGTAGTATATATTTTATAATCTAGTTATTTATTATTTAATAATTATAATCGAAATTAAAGTGTAAAAATGTGTAAACGTCACAAAGATATATTTCGAACACAATCTCTTACAATAAATATATGAAAGTAAGTCTTTCATGGTAATCGACTAGACCTTTTTGTCATAAAAAATCTCTCTCCACGAAACACCATGAAAGGTTGCGACGGTAACCAGCTGTGGACCAAAATCATTTCTCTCTCGTAAACGAAGATAAACTTTGGAATCAGACAAAAAAAAACATCTTTTTAATTCCAAAAAAAAGGCAAAGCCATTAGCTATTTTTATTTTACTTATTTAGATTTTTTTTTTTTTACACGAAAGAGAAATGACAATTGAGCTAGCCGGTGATTTGTTAAAGTTCATCTCGTCACCGTTGAACCGGCAGTCAATCTAGCTGCTCGACTCACCGAAAAAGCAACATAAGAGCGGCGAAGAAGGACTGAAAGTTGTTGTGTTCATCGATTGCTGTTTCTGGATCGTTCACTATATTGCCAAAGACCTGACAACGGACAATTTCATGGTCACTTAGTAGCTACCGAGGCGGTCTGTTATTTGTCACTTAAAAATCCCAATCTGCAAGGTTTGCGCGTGCCAGAGTTTCTGGCAGAAACTATCTCGAGATCAATTTGACGCGCCGTTTTTCACCCGATTTCAAGCTAGAGATTATTACAAAGCTTTCGCTTTTAAAGAAATTTTAATAACGCTGCATGCTAGCGATTGCTTTACCTTACTTTTAATCGATTAAACTATTTTTTTTCATAAAAAAAAAAAAAATAGTTATCTAAAAAGATCTCTTTATGTAAGACTAAACATTTTCATATGTGTTTTCGTCACGTTGAATATATCAAAATAACTATCACTTGATCTATATCTACTTTTGCATAATAATATTTTCAACTGTTAAATCTTATCAGTCAATTACTTGCTTGAATTTCATTACGTCATTCCTCTCGGCACCCTTCCGTACATCGTCCCCCAAAAGTTATTTATGGTAGAAATTCGTAGATAACTTCTCGAAAAATTAAAGAAACAAAAAATGATTCATACCTGCATACCGATGATAGCGTAGATGAAGAACAGCATCGCTATGAGGAGACAAACATAAGGTAGAGCCTGAAAAAGGACAAGTTTTTATTAGCATCACCTCGATTGACTTAATTACATCCGTAAAAATTAATAACAAGCAAAAAAAAAATCAAGATTTAATTTAGTTAGCTTACTTTGAAAGATTGTACGAAGGTCCAGAGTAAAATTCGTATCGTGTACCCCTGCCTAAGTAATTTGATCAGTCTGGCGGCACGAAAGAGCCTTAAAAAGCCGACGTTGAAGAAGTTCTCCTGCAGGGGACAGAGGAAATTGCACTTAAACCCACAAAATGTCTTTTCCTTATCGCGCACCAGGACGAAGCTTCGTGCGTGCAGCGTTTTCGGCGTTGCATGCTACGCGTCAAAAAATATCGATTCTAAGAAGAACAAGAAGTCGAAGCAATATCACGTTCGACGTCAAAATCCTGACAAAGTTATGACAAATTTACATATTTTTTTAATTACAGTATGACATCAAATTAATATCATTTAAACTTTCTGATTCTTCATCGAATCCTTCCGGCGCGCGCTGCGTTTTTATATCCTTAGCGTTGCACGAACGAAGCCGTAGAATAAATTGACGATTCTCTTGTAATATAAAAATAACGACGGCAGTAAAATGTCATTAGATTTAAGATCTTCAAAAATCTCTCGGCCAAAAAAGGAAAAGGAACTAATTGTAATAAAAATGAGTAAAAACTATCAATCATTAGTATCATTGTAAAATTAAGGATATGTTTCTTTAACGAGGAAGTAATTATATTTTAATAAATTAAGCTAATGGTGCTCTCCCTTTTTTTCATTAAAAATTATTCTTGTTTCTTTTTTTTTTTCTACCAGCGGAATTAATTTTTATATCATCAGGTATAAATATACCAGTTTCTAATTAATACGATTATCTAATTAACATAACTTTATGTTAACACGGATTAAAATTAATCAGTTGTTAATTAATGCGTTGTGTGTCTGCGATTTGCAAATTTAATTACGTTAAAGGATTGTATTCTATTATAACAATTCGTATTAACTCTTTTGCTGTAATAATTTAATATTCAACTGTCGTGTCGATAATTCTTTATAAAAAAAAAAACGATTAATAAATCGAGATTGAGATAGATTAAATGCATCCATATGCCTTCATCGTCTGGTAACGTAAAACTAGAAACAACGTGTATAGAGCTATTTAAATTCGGTGTTGTCGAATGTTTTGAGACTGTTAGTGTAGTGTGCGAATAGTTTTCGTATTCTGAAAAGTACATGCACAGGATAAATCAACGGGATAAAAGTGATTCGACGATATAATTTAGGAATGATCCCCGAGAATATAAAATGTCACTCCTGGAACGCATTTGTTCTTCTGTTGCTTGCGAATAAACACCATCATTTTATCACAACTGTTGCGAACATTAATTAAACATATTATAATTAGATTAATAAGTATACATATGTAAAATATATGTAACAATAATGATGAACAGCGTACGTTCATGTACTTTTTACGCAAAGACTGAAGTCGAAGTTGCAATATTCAAATGTTAGGTCTGTACTTGCATAAATCCAACTTACGTCGTCAATTAAACAGAAACTGATGAGTAGTTTTTATTATACCTTCTTATCGCCCAGCTGGGCTCCGCCGGTGGGTTCGCCACCCATTAACCGCTCCTATTACAGAAATATGTGAAATTGCGAGATTATTTCATCCCCAATTACGAGCCTTCTGATCGTTCAACGTTCTGGCATTTTACACAATTAAAAACAGAAATACTAACGACTGGCACTCAATACTGACGACGAGTAGCTTGATAAGCGGCTCACTTTAATATATCAGGACGAATATTCGCTCGACGATACCTCTAACTATTTTCTTACCTGTACTTCTAAGACACATCTTTATTTAAAAAAAAAAATAAAGTACTTTGCAAGCGCAGGCAGATAGAACAAATATACAGACTTATTACTGGACACCTCTCTGAGATTTGCAAAATCAACGTTATTCACATCCTACACACGTTACCGGCTAAAATTGTATTCGCTACATTAGTAAAGTCGACGTAACTAGCGCAACTATGCGACTTGGAAGATTTACGTTGGGTAACATCCCGCCCAGGCGGTGCTTGCTCCTCCACCTCTTCCAAACTACAACTGACATAGATCAATCTAAGATCACAATATATCGACATGGAAAGAAATATTCCTAATACGAAAAAGGGATACGAAACGGGAAATCGGTATCGGGGACCTGTTTATGTACGTATATGTATTGTACGAGTTAATATCACTGCGTTAAAATGTTAACAGTGCAGACGTGGTAATGTTAATACGGTGTCATGTATGTAGCGTATGAATGCAGCATAAAGCTAAGAGGTATAATACATAAATACTTAGTGATAAATAAATACTTCGGTCGTAATTTACCTGCTAGCTTGTCACACGGAATTTTACATGACGAATCTAAGTAAGCAGCAAAAGAGTTAAACGAAAAGATAAAGGGTAACACATCAAGCAACACTGCCGCGATGATTAGGGATAATTAATAGCCTCGGGTTTCCCGAAAGACTCCTCATTACATATGCATATACCTGGAAGATCTCTATCACCGATTTAAATGACTAGATAATACATTTATATATGTTACGTATTTTTCTACTCTGCGGTGCTCTACGTACCCCGAACTCGATCACGAGGGCGTCGACGATACTCCCAATCACGGTGATGAAGTCGAACGTGTTCCAGGCATCTTTGAAGAAGTTCTGCACGCGGGAACAGTTGAAAAAAAATTTTATTAGCAAGGTGGTCTTATCGCTTTGCTCGAGTATTTATTTCTACTACCCCAAAGCTCGCTAAACAGCTCCGACACGTTTTTCGCAGATGCATATTAAAAGACTAGTCATCGGTATACGATTCTGTACACGAGCAATTAGAATCAAGGTAAAGACATCATGAAGAGTAAGAATAAAAAATAAAAAAAAATAGAAAATATAAAATAGAAAATTTAATAAGCAGTTAAAAATATAGAAAAACTTATGTAGATTTAATCAAACGTAACTTCTTAAAAAAAAATTAAGTTTCGGTATTTTCTATAAGAATATTTCACCATATGTATATTTGAGATTACTACGGTGTTAATTTTATTTAATAAACACCGCCATATAATTGCTCGGAAATTAATAAGACAATCGTTTAAAGATAAAAAAAAAAATTAGTAACTCATTAACGATTAATCTACTGCTCTTTGCATAATTCTTTGGTCACTTTCTTATCCCTCGTTATGTCTTTACCTGTCTAATAATAGATATCAATAGCAAGCAAGTACGGACTAATTATCAACATGTTTAGTAATCTATTAAACGAACTTTGGCGTAACTTGGGTGTGTATGAATTGTTTGCGTAGCTACCATAGAGAAGGAACTACAAGTTCGACTTCGAGATACAATTAAAGTACACTATTCTGCTTCTTCTATGCTATGTACGCTATTTATTAATTTTGTGTGTATGTGTGTGTGTTGTGTGGGTGTTCGTGTTCATGAGCAATTTCGTAATGATCCTAATGCTCATTAAGATGAAACTCTGTAACGTGTAACTCTCTGAATAATGCTCCTAAATGTTGTGGCGATTGATTATTAATCAGATCTCTTCGTCATGAAATTATTTCAGATTTTTATTCAATTAATATGAACGTATAATGAATTAAATTTAATTTTAGTAATTAAATAAATAATATAAGATATGTTTGATTTTATATGAAAGGAGCTTTAATTTCGTATTGAATTATGATAGAAAAATTGATGTTTAAAACGTTTGCAAATTTATTTTAAAAAAATGTTTAATCTTTAAAAACGAAGGTATCTGGTTTCGCAAAAATTTCTAAGCGTTTACCCAAATCACACGCTTTGGTGATCGATGATCAGCTGAAGTATAAGTGACGGGATCTCTTCTAGAAAAATATCTACGGGAGCATGCCGGTAATAGCAAGCAAACTAGAGAGAGAGAGAGTGAAAGAGATAGAGACACGCGATCACATTCAACATTTTTCTACTTTTGCCAGAAAATAAGAATCGTTGGTTTAATACTATGAAAAAAAGTAATATTATTTAACCCACTTAAAGTTCTCATTAAAGATATTACTTTCTAATTTTTAGACAATTTTTTTTTCATTAAAAATATAATTAATTACTATTTTTAATTTAAATTTATTCAAACTTCTAAAAAATAATTATAAATCTGCTTTAAAAACATTTCTTTTTTAATTTACTAAAGATATTATTTCAAACTTTAATATTTATGTATTTTAATAAAGCTTAATTTAAATTACTTAGTCTTTTTTTATTTTTTTTTTTAAAAAGGTAGCAATAATAATTTTATTAATTTATTAAATGTACTAATAATTAAAATATATATCACAGTAAGTTTCCAATATTTAAAGAAATGTCCACAATACAATTTTTTTTTTCCCAAGTATCCTGTTTTCTGGCAATCACTACTCTTGAATGCTCATTCAAAGTACTACTAGAAATTTCGCGTGTCACGTTTACTTGAAATCTCGAATCAACAGAACAAATCTACTTAAGAGCGAACTTGAAAAATATCTTTTATTTTTGCGATAAATAATTTCGCGATGTCTCGATGTGTTCCTTTCTGTTCCTCTCGCCAGTTTTCTCATTTTTTTTTTTTTCTTTTCGGATCCCCATTTTCCTCACGAGAACCCTCCAACCGGTAGCATGAACGGCGACCGGATGTCAGTCTCGATGGAGTTACAAAGTGGTAAAAAGTTTTGCGGTGTGAGTCGAGTGAAGGTGAGATGGAGAGTTAGAGAGCGATTTAAAAGGCTTGTTTATACCTTGTATCCGAAGGCGACGAGTTTAAGGATGCACTCAATGAAGAAAAGCATAGTGACGACCAAGTTCACGATGGTCAAGAAGTCCAAAAAATCTGTCGGCGCTTCGTGATACTACAAAATACACCCAACACACAGACGTAACACAACCCAGACTCTAATATTCCTTTTATGCGCCCTGCATAAATGTACATCTAGACGTATAACGTTTCGTCCTTTCTCAATTAAGTCCCTGGACTCAAATGCTCTCCCTAGATCTATCTACTTTAAATAGTTACCGAATTAGAGAGAACATTTCATTCGTTCAAAATAAAAATTATTTAACCAAAGAATAGCTTTCTCTTCACTGTGACTTTTTTTTTTACGTTTTTAAATAAAAATTTCGATAGCATAACGTCGCATTAAAATATTGAAATCGTCACAGTACGTATTTAGTTTCTACATTATTTGACTAAGCTAGCTCTTCATAGATTATTATTGCGTTTATCAAATATAAAAAGGCATCACTTCTCTCTGCGAAATTACCAAGCAAGTCTAACCAATCTCTCACAGAACGATTTTTCAAGAGAATCGTCGTATGTGGGACACGTAAGTCTTGATCGGTGTTCGTGTGCGCGCGCGTATGTGTCTGTGTATACAAAGAATATTCAATTCCGTATGTGCAATGTGTGCGACGGAATTTGATGCTCTTTCTCGCAAACACAGGGACCATGCGTGCATCGTACAAAAGCGAAAAGCACTCCTGCGGCTTCTCGGTTTTAGTATCGTCCTCATCGCCGTATTGAATCGCAGTCATTTTTATCGTTTTTACCATCCATTTACTTTTGTCATTATCGTCGTGGGTCATTGTCATCGCCACTATCGTCACCTCCACCTTGCAACCGTAATAACCGTGATGTATGTAACGCATGCGACGATCAAGAATATAGACCAGGTCGTGCAGGTGATAGCATGCGGGTGCGAGACGAGATAGAGACTAAGGCATGCAGGGTTAATCGAGAAATTCAGCGCTTTCCTTATGTACACTTTTACCCTCCATTGAGATCCAGCGTGGATCTCTGCCTCGACTAATTTCCCCGTATTTCATTAATTTTAAACTAATGTATTCGTAGTAAAAATAACGGCGAAGAGGAAAATGAAATACGCACAGAAGAAAAGAAATGTTAAAGACAGAGAAGAGAAGGAGAAAGAAGTAGAGAGGCAGAAGAGGCAAAGAGAAATAGATGGAACTGAAAAGAAAAAAAAAAATAATTTGATTGCGAGCGATAGTTGTACTCGCAATTTGTCTGTTTGAATATTTATGAGTGGTATATGAGGAACTGTGATGTCTTACGTGTCTGAATTTTTTAATGTATGTTATGGTTGTACGTGTGATTGTTGATTTTGTGTGTTCGGTGTAATTATGTATGTTAACTAGAACTCTAAAAACGCATTATATCATTAATTATGAGCTACACGCGTCCTTAATTAAATGTAAATAAAATCGGTGTAACTAGCTTACTTTGATAACGGGATAAAAGAAAAACAAGTTAACGACGTGAAAAGTACCAAAATGTATAATAAAAAAATTAATGCAATTTTTTAATTTACTGATAAATCAATCCCGTTATCGTGTTCAGTGTAATTATGAATGTAGGAAACCTGGGAAGACTTGCACGATTTCTTCTTATAGTATTTAATATACATGTAATAATGCCCAGTGATTTTAATTGGCAAACGATTTTCTCTTAAAAATTATTATTTAGGTAATTCATAAAAAAAAGTTTATTAACCAAGTGATATAATTAAAAACGTCGACACCTCGAGAATAAACATGATAATAATAATTAAAAAAAATATATATATATATAAAATACTTCAAATACATTCGACATCTTCCCAGATTGCCCTGAAATTTGATTGCGTGTACAGAGCTGAGCATTTTCTTGCATACTAAAGTACTTGTAGAGTTTATCTGTTGGTACAATCCCAAGAACAGAACAGCGAGTACAAGTAACGAGAACGAGGGGAGGAAAAATCTAAATATATATATATAAAAAAAGAACAGTTTTCATCTAGATTATCTTACAGCTACGTTCTTGCACAGTGGAGCACCATCGAAAAATGTCAAATCTAATTCTATCGAGATACATATCTATATATTCGTACGAAGGTATATCGAGAAATGGAAACGCTACAACTACTCCGACAGCATCTAGCGCTTGTTCAGCCCTGCGCACAGAAAGTTCACTAAGTAGTATACTCTATAATACTTGTAAAGAGATAATACACGCGCGAGATAGAGTACACGCGCGGATATCTCCGGAGTACCGAGAGTGTCCCGACACCGTCGCATCGCTACGTCGGTACTCGCGAAGAGCCGCTTCTAATTACCTTCTAATAAGCGACTTACCGGGCGACGCGAAAGGCGGTCTTCTTCGCGATCTTGAACCTCGGTGAAATCACTACACTACTTTAATTCTCACGCTCGCCGTCTTCAGACATTTTCCCGAGTAGTTTCATCGACGCGTCCAGCTTGAAATCGGCAAACTACCCGAACGTTTTATTTAATTAGCCGTTGCGATACGGCTGTTAATTAATCAGCGGAATCTAAGATTCGAGTGTCAGAGGCACGGGCCGCGGGAGGACCACCTTTCGCACGGCGCTTGGCGAGAGGTTTCGAATTATATCTCGCTTTATATTCCGATTAATATCGAGAGCTTGAGAGGGATGCCTGGCGGTATGTGGAGCCTACCTTCACGCCGAATGCTGCGATCTTCATTATGCACTCGATAGTGAACATCCCCGTGAAGCACATGTTCATGTACTTCAGCGTGTCCTTGTACGTATCGCTTTGGTTATAGAACTGCAATGCATACACTGATGCAAACACACGGCCAGATAGACAGGTATATACGTAGTACATAATTCTAAATCGCGCGTAGACGAGATCGCTGCTCTCCTCCCCTCCCAACCCCTCGCCAACCCCCGGGTTCGGGGAGGAGGGAAAGAGCGGCCCTTTCTTTTCTATATCTTTTCTCTTTTTCCACGGTCTGTGCACCGATACGTGAACGCTCTGCGCTGCACATTACACGTCGTTTAAACGGGATAACCAACTAGCAGAATTGAACGTTACCTTAAACGCAAATGAGGTGTGTTTCGTGCGCACGTACACTGAAAGGCACTGAGAATTAGTTGCTGCGACGACGACGACGACTAACGTTATCCTGGCGTGATGTGCGTCGAGTATCACACTATGCCTTTCAGTGCTACCATCGTGATAAACGCGTTTCGTAATTTTTTAATTTTAATTTTTTTTTTTTATGTTTTTTAACCTGTCGCAATTTTTTTAATTCCCGCTTTTTTTCATGCATTTTTGCTTGCATAACGAATATGAAAAGTATAGAATAATGTCGAGGTATTGTTAGAAAAAAAAAACTCGAGACGAATGTAGAAGTATTGTAACGAAGCTTGAAATAAATCGTTGCGCTCGAGCACTGATTCGCGAGTCGTGTTTATGTCGGCCGTCCGTCTCCGAGACAAAAAGTTAAATGTATTTCACGTTCGTCGTAAAAAAATAATAGCGTATCAACTCTCCTTTCTGCCGTTGTTATCCCAGAATCATTGACCGTAGATCGGGCATACGATACGTTTAAAGAAGTCGATAAAGAACGCGGTGAAAAGAAGAAGGAAAAAGAGAAAGATCGAAGAGAACGTAAAAGAAAAAAAAAAAAGAAACAAAAAAGATTCTTAACGATAGCTCGAACGGATTATCCGAAACGAAAAAGAGTCGTAGGTCAAACAACGAAGGGGAGTCGTTAGGAAATGCGAAACTTCGCTCCTCAAAGTGTCCTGCTCGTTTTGTAACTTTTCTTTGTTTTAGGGGGGAGAGGGGGGAGGAGAAGGAGAGGGTGAAACGTGCGAACGTCCCGTGCAGAGTGTGTTCCCGTTGTTAAAAAACACACACACACATTCAGCGGATATCTAATATCGTTTTCGTTTACCTTTTCAGGTTGGTAGATTTGTTTCGGTGGCAGCCAGCATGCGATGCGCAATTTTGCTCGTGTATGAGAAGTGCAGGAAAACACCTTGTACACTCACCGTCAGGAATGGCATTCGTGGTGACGCGACGGCGGCTAGGGTACGTAATCTTGGCACAATGCATGTCGAATCTCACAGGAAACACGCGCGTAGATGTTTCGCGATGCACCGGTAACCGAGGACTGGGGAGAGAAACGCGCTCTACCGCTACGCCCCCCTCTACTCGGCGGTCGAGAGAAGTCACGTGATCCAGCCGCCGTCGCCGCGACAAATGCACACATCTGCTTTTTAGTGTACATGTATATACATATTAATATATGTATGTACATTGTATGTATGAACCGTCGCTGTATGAAGCGAGAAGACAATCAATTACAATCGAAATGGCCAGCTAATTAATTTGGATTATTTCACACCGATGAATAAAAGAATTTAATGCATTTATTATGTATCTGAAATAAAATAGAAATGATTAATTTTGTAACTTTGAAGTAAAGCAATTCCTTTTACTCACGAACTTTTTAGTTGCAAAATTCTGGAAGTTACTCATTATTTTCGTTAATTGTTTTAATCGCGAGAGATATCAGTGAACAAAGTACTTTCAAATAAAATCCAAACTCCTGTTCATTTTATTATCTTGTAATTTTTATGTTACGTAAATTTACTCTTGGAAAATCTTTGAAGAATATAAAGATTGCTTTCAAATATTGTCCCCTCGCTCGTGTGCAAGCGTGCCGAGCAACGTGAACACATCGTGTTTTAATTAATATATGCTCTCAAGACCAGGTGCTTGTGCAAGGTGATCTGTACATTCCGTGTTGCATTTTTCCTCAAAACAAATAGGTCTGATTGCAAATAACATAACGTGGATTCGAATTAGCATAATGTGTACGTGTGTAACGTATATGTCTCTAATTCAGGCTCAGACTGTGATCTCGTTTGGGAGAGACAGAAAAACTAGGGTAGATATATTCATCTCGTGCGTTCAACTGTACAAGTTACAAGAGTAAGAGATCACTGAACGTAAAGTAAAACTCAAAATCAAAAGCGTGCGTGACTGTTCCGTGGTCAGTTCTCTCTCTCTTTCGTCGATTCTAATCAACGGTGACTAAAAAATTGAAAGCAAAATCAAATCAAATTAATAGAGTCTCGCAGAAAAAAAAAAGAAAAAAAAAAAAGAAAATGCGGTGCGACTTGTAATAATAGTAATAATAATCCTTTGAGAGAGATGTCGAAACGAGAAATAAGAATCAGACTTATGGGCAGGAATTAACGAGTGCTTGAAAATAATACGTGGATTCTAGATGCAGGGCTTATATAATACGCCTGAGAGGCGCGATCTTTTGACATTCTAGCTTTCTAAATTAATTGTACCAAGTAGGGGACGAGTTGAAGCGTAACGCATCACCCTATTAGTTAGAAGGTGGGAATTTTCTAAGGCAAATGCAAGAGTCGAACGCACGTTGTATTGGTGTCTGTACATGTCTGGGGGATTATACTGAAAACGTATCTCCTCTTCGTCTACTTCGAAAAAGAGGACACAGTGGCAATCATGCAAATGGAATAATAGATCAAAGTTCAATTCTAAAACAAATAAAAATTAACATAAAATTATGTGGAAACTAAAGTAAGAAATATAAAATAAATTCTTTGTCAATTTTTAAAATGTAAAAGCAAGTAATAAATATACCAAATTACGTACAAATTTAAAAAAAAAAAGAAAAAATTAGAACAATTAAAATAAAATATTACATGTGCATTTCACATTAATTATTACAAAAGACTTAACGCGACGTAGATTATTAATTATAAAAAATAAAAAATATTCTTAGAACTTAGGAAACAAGATGTAGAAACGAAAAGCAAAAACGAATATCAAATCGTTCGAAAGGGAGAAATTTTGCTGAGGAGACTTTTCGAGGAACAGGGCGAGATAAAGTTTGACATAGCTGTGTACACGTATTGATAAAATACAAGGGTGATACAATTATACAGAGAAAACGATCAGAAAAGGTCAGCAGGCAAGAACAACAATGTCCTCGTACGTATATATCGTGATATATAGATATAGTAGTCATTCGGTATTACGTACTCTGCTTTGGACACGACATATTCTCGTTTACGATCTCGCGTATCTTCGTTAATGTTAATAAGAGACGAGACTGTTTGTCGATTGGTTAAAGTTGCCGATAGACCTAACAGACCTTATACGTCAAGTAAACGCGCGGTATCAAGAAACTAAGAACAAGTATCGCAAAACGCAAAGATAAACGGGCGAAACATCGTATTACAATAACTGGGGTACAAGCTAATCTTTACTTTTAATTTAAAAAAAATAAAAATAAAAAAAAAGTCTTAAATGCATTACTTTCTTTTTTTAATTTTCTTTTTATATCTTACTCGCGTTTCCTAGTTAATTGGGGAGAAGAATTGATAATCGGATTAACGAGTATTTCTAAAAAAAATGACAAAAAAGAAGTCGCAACACTTACCTTCATCATAAGTAGTATCGTATTAAATACGATGAGTATCATGATAAAATATTCGAACGGTGTGGATACGACTATCCTCCAAATTTTGTACTTTATGCTATTTCGTTCCTTCGGCATGTATCTCTCGAGCGGTCGAGCTTGTATCGTAAAGTCTATACATGATTTCTGAAAGATTAACATGGAATTAATAATTATATTAGTGTTAGCGAAGTTTCGTGCAATATATTGTTTAAAATGTAGCAGAAATAAAAGTTATAAATTAAAATTAAAGATAAAATTGCGTCGTAAAAAAATTAAAATATATTTAAACTTCGTAAAAACAATTTCGTAGACGCAAGATGTTACCTGATTTTTATCGATTTCACCATCCTGTAATTCAGCTTCTCCCTGCTCCTGGAACGTGATGATAATCAAGGCCACGAAGATGTTGACGAAGAAAAATGGAAATACGATGAAGTAGACGATGTAGAAAATGGACATTTCGATACGAAAATTTTGGACTGGGCCCTCGTCCTTGTACGTGGCCGCCATCGAATTTTGCAGGATCTGCGGCCAGCCTTCGCCGGTCTGGACGGCGAACAGTGTCAGCATGGCCACCATCACGTTGTCATAATGAAAAGACTGATGTTCCCATTTCCGTGGTTTGAGTTCCGGTAGCATATTGTTCTCTTCGAAAACGAAGAAATGACCTCTGTTGCAAAAACCAAAATTAGTTTCCATCTCTATCACAGCATCAATTAAAAATATAACTTAAAATTAAATTACTAAAGAAATCGTTAAAAAATTTTGCTCATATCGCTTATTTATCGAGAACAGTATTTAAATCATTACTAAATATTTTAAAAATGTAATAATATTCATATGCATTCTGCCTTAAAAATAATATACTCACTGGCAAGTCTTTTCCGTGTACTTGCTCTCGTCGGTACAATGGTAGAACTTGCCGTTAAACAGCTGCACCGCGATCACAGCGAAAATGAATTGAAACAATATATACACTATGAGAATGTTAATGACATTTTTGAGACTGTTCACCACGCAGTCGAATACCGCCTTAAGCTTCGGCACGCGTTTTATTGTCTTAAGCGGCCTGAGCACTCGCAGCACTCGCAGTGATTTGATGGTCGAAAGATTCTGGCCAGCCGTGCCAGACATACCGATCATGTCGAAAGTGAACGACACCATGGCGCATATTACGACGACCGCGTCCATAATATTCCAGAACTCGCGTAGATACGAGCCCGGGTGCAGTATGATGCCAAGATCAATGATTTTTAACACCATTTCGATGGTGAAGACGCCGGTGAATGCGTAATCGAAGCAGTTGAGAATATCGTTTCTCGGCGCGTCCTCCCAAACGGGGTCCTCGGCGGCCAGCGCAATACTCGACAACGATATTACCACCATTATGAAGAAGTCGAAGTATCGAAGGTTCACGACCCAGTGGGCGGCTCTTCTTATGCTGCAAAAATACGATCTCATTATTTTTAAGACTTTAAAAAAATTTAAAGTAAAAAAAAAAAGCGATAAAATTATTTCTGTTAATACTTACGGATTCGTAGGGGACAGTATAAACATGGAGGAGTATGGCAGCATTGGTTTTGGTCCCGTGTCGTCGTCTTCATCCTGCCTCCTTTCTTCGGAGGTCTGGGTTTCGTTTCTTCCGTCTCTACTGGAAAAGACGAGACGTCGTTCTCCACTCTGTGCCTCTTCATCAGTATTGCTTTTTACATTTTTTTAAATTTAAATTTCTCAACTTATATATCTGCATTACGTGTTGTTTGTGAAACAATTGCGGATTATCGTTAACCACTCTGCTTAGATTTGATAATGCAATCTTGTGCAAGATCAAAATATGTGCAAAGTCATCAAATTAACATCGAAGTTTCTGTGAAATTGTATATTCTACCTCTCACAGAAGCTCGAGTTTAAGAAGAGTCACTTCGTGCAAATTTTATAAGTGTGCCTTCTACATTATTCTAAACTGCAAAATTCAAATTGCTTTTACCAATTGTCAAAAAATCGGGAATTTTCGTGAATATAAAAAGGAAGGGAGAAACCTACATATTTTGAGTTGGACTTGGAGGGCAGATTTCCACCCTCGGTGCATCTCCGGGCCTCTGCAGCGATTCAATCTCCTTCTCGAGCTCCTGCATCTGCTTCTCCTTATCTTCCTCCTGCTGCTCCTCTTCGGCAGCACTCAGTTCCTGCGCGTTCGCGAGATTGTCGACGGCGATAGCCAAGAAAACGTTCAGCAGAGTGTAGTTACCGAAGAGCACTAACACGATGAAATAGAGAGAATGGGTCATGCCCTGCGATTCGATACCCTTGTACATCACTTCGTTCCAGTCTTCTCCAGTCAAGATCTGTATGATTATAATCAATTATTATATCAATAAAAATATCCTAAAAAATAGATTTAATTTTTTTTTTCTCTCGTTACACGTCGCACGTCACCTTTCAAAAGTCAGCGAGACTATGAAACAAATATTTTTCTCGCCAATTATAAATTTTAATATAAAATAAAATTGATATACTTACTTGGAAGACAGTGAGTAGTGCGATGGGAAAAGTATTGAAGTTAGTCTCCGGTGTACCGCTCTCGAAGTTAAATTGGCCGCCGAATAGCTGCATACCGAGCAGCGCGAATATGAGGATGAACAGGAAGAGCAGGAAGAGAAGGGAAATGATGCTGCGCATCGAGCTTAGCAGTGATATCACGAGGTTTCTCAGGCTCTTCCAATATTTGGTGACTTTAAAAATTCTGAGGAGTCTAAGGGCACGTAGGACGGAGAGGCCGAAAGAGCCTTTATTAAACGCGGACCAGATCACCTCGAAAATCGAGCCCAAAATGACTATGCAATCGAAGCGATTGAAGCTCGATTCGAAGTATGCGCGAGGACCGAGCGCATAGACTTTTATGAACATCTCCAACATGAAGAGGCCCAGGAACACAAATTCTGCGATGTCTGCGAATGAAAAAAAATAAATCGTTAAGCCGCAGAGCCGTAAAAGACTACTTTATATACAATAAATTTTTGTTACATTAAAACCCTTGCCAAATGTTGCTAAATTTAGCTGCTAAAGTACTTTTTATACTCTTTAGCGAGCTAATAAAAAAATATATAAGAATAAAAAGATTAAAATTTAAGTGAAACTTACAGAGGAAGTCGGTGAGCCACTCTGGCTGTCTATAATGTTCAACAGCCACGCAGACGGTGTTGAAGAACACAAGAACAATGACGAACCAATAGAACTGTTGCGACTTGACGGAATTGCGCACCCAAAATCTGAACCTCTTTTCGACCCGCCAAAACTGCAGACATATCCCCTGCTTCTTCACCTTCGACTTGAAGTAGGAGGCTCTCGAGAACCCTACGGAATGCAATATTTTTCTTTAGCACGAATTACAATTAAGAGAAAATACATTTTACATACCAGTCGATTATATATTTAATTATATAATTAAACAATGTCATGTATACTTTTATTTTGACACGAGTTATATCAATTTATTCTCCAACACAAGAATTATTTATACCATATCTACGTCTTCATATTTCATACTACTTGCTAAACTATTTCTGGAATTATGAGTTCAAGGATCCAAATTGCACGATTCGAGATTATCTATATTAACTTAAAATTCTTTAAAGTTGTTCTTGGAACGTTGCGAGAGTGACATTCTCGCAGAAGTTTTAAAGGAAAAAATATTACAATGAAATGAAAATTAAATACTTCTAAAATTATTTCGTCGACTGGAAGAGTTAATAGTTGCATTTTATTTACCTCCGTTCCAATAATAAATATTGATATAAAAAAAAATATATTTATACGTATATATAATTCTATACTAATATAATTACTCTACCAAGCGGTACGACTATGATATGACAATGCGTATATATTGGCTACTTAGTTGCTATGTGTGGATTATGTGTCGACAGGTTGAGATTAGCCTATCTATCAAACTCTATGGGACAGGATTTGTACACTACTCAGGAAATCAATTTCTCGTTTGACAATGCTAAGTACTCTACAGCTCTGTTAGCTTGAACTAACTAAAATTATAATCGTGTAAGTATACCGACAATAAAAAACATTAATTAATATTCCACCATCATACGATACACCTAAACCTAATGTAGAAATATATCCGCCGGAAACATTGGCACTTAATCACGACGCTATTTATGAATATTAAAAGATTAAAAGTTTCGTAGCAAATAAAATAATTTATCTGCTTTAGAAAAAAAAAAATATATATATATAATTTTTTGCTGGAATTGCAAAAGACAAGTTTTAACTGTGCAAATGTTCTCGGGCCAAAGAAATCTAATGTTCATATGTCACCACACCAGCTAATAGAAGCAATACCTAAAAAAATAAAAATTAATTAGCTCCCGGGTTCTTTGATCTGTTTCGCGCGCGAAGTCCATGTGACACTGTGTGATATATATCAGCCAAAAAATCAGCGGCAAGTCGGTTTTATTAATCACATAGAATGCAGTGGCGTTACATTCTCTACCACGGTAATCAGTCTGAGATATTCAATATGATAAAAATAATACGATCTAGCTATGCGACGTTCAGGTGTGTGAAGTATGCTTTTAAATTTGTATGTTTACGCGCGAGCAGAGAACAGTCTATAATTTTATTTTATAATTTAACGTGTTAAAGTCTTTTCGCAATTTTACATTTAAAATGAATTTAATTAAAACCGCATAACTGATACATGTATTTAAAACTGAAACATTAATACTTCCGAGTGAAAATTATTTCGATATTAAAATAATTTTTTATCGCTGCTTCAAATTTATGTCACTGTTCTTAAAAGCCTCGTATCAATGTAACTGCCGGACAGTCAGTTATTCTGCATAACGCGTACGCTCGAAGAGTATCTTTAACCAGAATTATGGCTCCCAGGAAAATTATCTAAGACCACGATTACATATTAAGCTACGTTTCAATGCGATCAGATTACGTCTTACATGTTTTAATGCAATAGAGCACGATAATTAATGCATCCCGTGTATGCGAGTAGGCATCAAGTAATTCACTTACTAAGCTGTAGCCCGAATCTAATAATGTACTTGTGATTATGTACGCACGATATTACACTTGTGCGTGTGTGTATCATCAACAAAAAAAAAAATCTCTCAAATAAAAATACAAAAATAAAACAGTTACGTAAGATTACGAATACAGCCTTATTTTACGTAGCTCTTTGCGATAAAGTCGTGGCATTCACGGTTGTAGTTACCTTTGAGCTTTTTCTTAGGCACTGAAACAAGAGGAGCATCTGATAGCGTGTGTTTAGAATATTCATCGGCAAAAATTAGAGGAAGATAATTTTCAGCGTCGCACATTTCTTTCCCTCTCGATATGAAAGGTAAATCAGGCATAAACCCACAAGACGTTAACAAATAATGTCGATGAACGTGAAAATAGGCTACCGTGTCAAGAAATGGAGAAACATTTTAGAACGAGAGAAAAGGCGGGCCAAAATCTCAAACCAACGATTTCCTTCGCGCCATGTAAATTACATTTTTTTTTATTTCACAATCCGTAAACGATTGCAACACTGGCCATAATTAAAATTCTTTTAATTAATTTTTATCTAAGCTTGGATTTGTCGATTTTACCTCGAAGTCGTTTCGTGCTTTCCCGAAGAAATCGTTGGCTGATATAATGGATTCTGACTACTAAAAAATCATGAGAACTCTTACTACTCGATCTCGATTTCACAAGTTCGTTCAAATATTCTGAAAAAGAATCATCAACTCGAAATGTAAAAGAGGGGAGCAAGAAGAGAATACTTGACACAACCGAACACCAAGCTGACCAAATACAACTCACCATCATCTATGTCGTCCTCGCCTTCCTCCTCTTCCGTGTCGGTGCTTTTGCTCTTGCCAAGATTCTTCAGTTTCTTTTTCTTCGCCGCTGCTCTTCTTCTTACTGTAAAACAAAGTGGTTGATATAAACGAAGAACCGGAAATTCTTTACAAGTATGCGCATGCACGTTTTAAAAATACAATTTATTTTACAAGTCTTTTTAACTTTACGAATATAATTATTAATGATATTTGTTTTACGAACCTTCTAATATGTGCATTTTTTCCTCTTCCGTGGTCCTCTCTTCGGCAAGTATCACCTCCTCTGAAAAATAAATACTCTGCATTAGAAAAAGTTCGTACATATAATTATATACGTCAATGTAATCTTATATTTTTACAAACTAGCTTTAAAAGCACTAGCTTACACAATGAGCTACAAATTTTTGCAAATACATTGTAAATAAAATCAGCAAACTAAAATCCATCGATAGGAAAATAAATGTATTAAAAGATTTAATCCTTGAACTTAAATTGTACAACTCAAAATAAATTTGTTGCACAATTAATTTTTTCTTCGTCACTTTTTGTCCCTACTCTTAAAGTTTTATTTCCCTGATGCCTCGTTATTTAACTTACAATATCTTTCGTGAAAACGAGAAAATCTCTCTCAACTTTTGCAAAACAAATCTCTCATGCAATCATTATTAATTCGCACATTTTTTTTTTCTGGCAATTGATCTAACCTGCTTTGCAGATCCAATTGAGATAACAATTCAGTTCACGCTCAAGCTGCTGCTGTCTTCGCAACTTCAGGAAGGTCTGCCGGTTCTCCACCTTCTCTCTCTCCTTTGCAAATTCTCTACAAGCGTGATACAGATGAAATAGCAGCTTACTCAGAAACATAAGGGTTGAATTTAGCGGAGGGCTTTCTGGTATTCCGTTATTATTGTTCTAGCGATTTACTGCCTTGCTTAATAAGTCAGCAACACCATTACTTATTTAAGAAAAACACCGTTGGGAGTTAAAAAAAAAAAAAAAAAAAAATAGAGGAAAAATAATTTTCTTTGCTGTTTAAATTTTAAAACTAGCTTACGTCACAATCATGTATCATATGCGGGATTACAATGAATTTATCACTACTCTTATCATGATTCTCTTGTGAGCACACGTTACTTTCCAAAATATTAAAAATATCTAGCGTTAATAGACGAGCCAGTGCCTAAAAATTCGTTTCTATAAATACACAGTTCGCATCGTATTCTCCTCGCGTATTCAGCATCACACAATTTGAAATTCTTTTTGCATCCACCGCATTATTTTATGTACAATATTAAATAGATTATTATTCGCTGAAGAATTGTGCTGAACACGCCGACGGAATACGGTTTACTGCACACTAATGTTAAGCAATGTCTACTGATTGAAGACCTGCTTGAGTGATCCATTTTAAGTAGGCACTGAATGCAGTGATAAAGAGCCGTTTGCTCTTCGCTTTCCGATAAGCCGCCCGCCGTTCGACGCGCGTTCTTTCGTTAGAAAATTCCCTAACGAGGAAAAAAGTCATTCTAAAGTGATAGACCTCGCGATCTGGTCGAACGATACGTGATCGTCGCTCCGGAATAGGCGGCGAAGCCGCGAGATGCTCTAAGTGGACGTACTCACCCGCTCAAGACACCAAGAACTAAGTTCAGCATGAAGAATGACCCGAGGACGATCAATGGTATAAAGTAAATCCAGTTGTATGTGTTACCAAGAGCATCGTTTGTCTGAAAATTCGATCAGAATCGACATGAAGCGGGTAACGTCGCGTATGCACACGTGCACCACGCGTGGGTTACACAGCCGAAATGTTAATTAACGGCAAACGAACGGCATACGCGACACACAGAAAGGCACTGTAATCTTGCCGTGCCAACGTGATAAATGTGATCGTTCGAGTGTGATGACTCGAATTTATTTATCGTTATTCGATAATATTCATTTCCCCTCACAAAGAAAAATTTTATCCGGCGCGAGAGGGAGGGTTTGATATCTGAAAAAAATCTCGCAGATTGAAAGTCCGTCGATCACATTTATAGTAAGACAACGTCGGCTTTATGAAATTTCAGTATTATCGAAGATAACCCATGGAAAAAAAAGTGCGAGAAAAAAATGCCATTTTTTTCCTCTTTTTTATTATTAATTTTTTTTTTTTTCTCTAAAAATCCTATCACTACTCGGGTTATAATTTTCTACTCACTACTCGCTATCTGTGAGAAAACTCTAAAGATATATAAAACTCGCTAGATAGATAAAATGTTAAATTAATTATAAGATACATCGAAATTAAAAGATGAGGTAAACTAGAACTATAGGAAAAGTTGTAATTTCGAAGCATGGCATTTTTTTCTTACTGACGTTTTACCGCGGGCTATCCTATTACAAAAATCGCAGAGGTCGAGATTCTTTTCCAAAATCTCGGTGACCAAATAAAGAATTAATGAAGAAGTTTTATTACAGCCGGTGGAGTTACGTCAGAGGAGTTTCGTGATAATTTGACGCTTATATACAGCAAAATATGATATAAAAGTATTTTAAAAGCTCTCCTCCGTAACCCACCAGCCGAACGTTAACCCTTTCGTGACTTTTCTTTTTCATAATTTACTTATCTAACAGATTAAATATTTAGCCACTTCTGCGAGAATAACTGAAACAATCTGATTACGTCACGTGAGGGTTGAACGTAATAAAAATTACAATTAACATCGAATAATATTGAAACATCGATAAAAGAGGGCTGGAGTTGACAATGTTATACTGAGCAAGGTAAACATATACGTCAGTGTTAGCTGTTTTTGCAAGACATTGTTTAACCCGAAAGCCAGCAAATTTGGCTGAAGCCGTACACAGAAAAGAGGCGAACATATAGTACATTGAAGTGAGAATTGATTAACAATTAATTGCGAGAAAGATAGGTACATTTAAAAGCACAGGGGAAGAATTACATTGAGGCAGCCTGGTAACACGATATTATTCTCTTTTTAGAAGAAGTGAGTCAATGAGGGAGAGAATTATATTTAATATGGAGATGCAATATTAAAATCGCGGACCAGGTGATACGGAATTGATGAAATTGGATAGCAATGTTCTATAAGGCACATAGACATTTGAGAATATTAGTTATTCTTATCTTTTGTGTAACGATACTGCATGGGACAAATCGTGCGCGATTAACGAGGGCGAGATTTTAGCGGAAATAGGCAAGAACGAGAAAATGAGAAAGGCGAAGGCAGAGAAAAAGTGTGGGGGGAAGAGAAATATATATATATATTTATATATATGGCAGTAACAGATAGAAAGAGAACGAGAGTAAAGAACTTTTTAACACTGAAGAACATATTTCTTGCTTTACCCAGTACAATATGGCAGTCCAACCCTCCATAGTGATACACTGGAAGACAGTGAGCATGGCGAATCCGATGTTATCGAAGCTGGTGATGCCCGAGTTTGGTCCCTCCCAATGACCCATGCACGTTGAGACGTTGGCGTCGCATATGTGGGCTCCATACGGGGCTTCTTCTTTGTGATCCGCGCTACATGGGCTCGGCGCTTCGCCCTCTTTTATGATTACACCTGCAAAAATCCAACGTTATGAAACATCTAAAATATATTAACGCCGAGACGTTTACATAAAGTCCCGGAATTAATATAAAATTGTATTTCCATATACCTCAAGGCTCACAGAGATTTTTTTCTATTAATTTCTTGTAATAAATAGAGGCGTAAAATAAAGTAAAATAATATCGTAAGTGGTAAGAGCCGGATAAAAATTTTCAGAAGGTTGGATGAACGTTCAAGTACACTTACTGACGTCCTCTATACTATAACACGTTTTATGCAGGGTTCCCGAATAAAACTCGAGGCCGATGATAGCGAATATCACGATGGCGAAGAGTACAAGCAAGCCGATCTGCAGAAGTGGCGCCATTGCCTTGATGATAGACTTGAGCACCACCTGAAGACCTATATGGAAAAAAAAAAATATCCGAAGAATAATTAGGCTTAACCATCGTCCCTATAAATTCGTGTAACACGAAATTCTTTCTATTTAACACAACTTCCGTGCATTATATCGTTGCTCATTGCTTGAGAAATTGTCATCAGTTTTCTACAATAGATACAAATTCATCTAAATTATAATAAGTATAACACGACATCGTCGAGATACTCTCGTAAAAATTACATTAAATTTTAATTAAAGATTTAATTAAAAAATTAAACTTTAGAATAATTTCAAATTTAGAATTAATTAAAAAAAATATATATACAATAGTCGATGCATTCAAAATAAATCTGCATTTAAAAATAAAGATTAGGATACTTCTGCCGTATCTAAATACAACATTGAGTAATAGTTATTTAGGCAACACCACTAAAACAAGATAAACGACTGTTCTAACTTGACAAAAAGCGTTCTACGGGCGATAGACAATATAAATATAATATTTGCAATTAAATATGAATAATTCTGATCTACTTGACTTTATGTATCTGTTATTTTGCTTCTTATCAAATCTATATAGCCATTTCTATTGCTATCTACTGTTCCACAGATAAGTATTCTCGACGGCGGATCATATGCGATCTCCGAAGTATCCGAATCTCAGGCAGGGCGAAGTTTCGTGTCTTCCATTATTTATGGACCACCAAATCCATTTTCTCAAGCAACGAGATCGCACTATTGACATTTAGCGCCAGACAGTTATCTGAAAGATATATGTCGCAGTCAAAACACTTTCTCAAACTGAGTTTTTTTATTCTTCAAACATGCGTGTGCGACGGCAATAAGATGTATGATAAATAAGCGGAGAAGACAGACGCTAAATGTGATATCAGCTCGCGCTCACACCTTCGTGTAGTAATCTAACGTACGCTCAGTAACAGTCTTTGTTATAATTAATTAAGAAACAATGATCAAGTGCGATTAACGTGTTCTAGAACAAAAAAAAAAAAGGAGCCATGCTGAAAGCTTCATTTAAACTTCGGAAACAACTTTTTCGAGCTAGGTGTGAAAACGAGCGTCTACTTTAGCCGCCGTTATAGCACCGAGGTGTTCGTACGCGAGGAAATTGTCACCCGATCTTTTTCTTTACGTTCTCTCGAGCAGCTCCCGAATAATTCGTTCGCTCTCGAATTTTGTATTGCGTTACTCACTCGGTATGCCGGAGACAAGTTTGAGCGGTCGCAACACGCGTATCGCACGTAACGTGCGCAGATCCATATCCAGGTGCATGCCGTGTGAAAACACCGTAATGATCCTGGTCCCAAAAACACACACACCCCGCCACACTTTACTACTTACTACTCTATTAGACTAATAATTACTATGAGCTACTCTTACGTACTTATGCTATCAACTAGATGGTTAGGACAACTAGCGTTCTCTAGCCCAGCCCGGGGATGAACGATGTTATCGGGAACCCACCGGCGACATTCGCGGTCCATTCTCACTTCCGAGATCGTCTTAACAACGTCCCGACTAAGACGCTAATGCCGCGCCATTATTACATTAAACGACAGTAAAGACAGTCGACGTAAATTTTTTGTCACCGGCGAAGCTTCGATCGCGCAATCGCGGCGGCCATACTTTTTTAGGCGCGACCAATAGCATTGCTCGAGAACGATTAACCAATCAGTTTGAAAGTTGAATTAGAGCGCACTTCTGACGATCTTGGTACTCGAAGGTGAAAGTGAACTGCAAATGTCGGCGCGCGAAACTGAAGAAAAGAGCGAGCGTAAGAAAGCCCGTATGTAAATGAACCACGCGAGTGAAAAATGAATACGAACAGCGATCTGGCCGAGTAGTTTATTACGAAAACAAAGGGGGCATTTACTTTCACGCTTGCGGTAAGTAATTAATGTTTAATCCGCGTATTCTTCTCGCGCGGTATATGCATCCGATTTATGAATCGCAATTTAAAAAAAATTAATTAATTTCTTGATTACTGTAATTCATTCGTCTCGATGCGAGATTAGGGTGAAAAAAATCTCACCGAGATACTTCGACACGTTAATCCCTTTTAATTGTAAAATGAATTAATAATCGTTAATTAATAATCTTTATTAAATACGTCTGAAATAATATATCCCTCGTTATTTCAGCGAATGCTGTTTTAAAAGTAAAAACTGGTCTGGCCGAGGACAATGTGATCTACTGAAAAGGGCAATGCGAAGGTACGTGATTAATGTGTTAATTATATGTTAGTATATGAACGTGTCTATGTACATGTACACTCGCTAGACTATGTAAAATATCTAAGCCTAGAAGAACGTGAGACGCTGGGGGTGAGCTAGCAGTAATAACTATAATCCCACGTAAAACTCGAGGCGCCAGTTTCTCAAAGATATCAGCTTCGCCGTATGGTCGTCGACCGCCGCTTATTTTATTTCTGGCTCTCGCCAGAAGGCAGCTTTTCAAAAAGATTCGCCTCACTCCAGAACAGACGTTGCACAAAGCTGGCTGAATCTTTTCAACACTGCTAGCCGACGACAATTGGAAATTCTACATTTCTATCCTTCGTTAGCGTCCGTTGTTTCAGCCGATGCTGAAGATGTCTCAGGTAAACTCGGAAATTTTAAAGGCACATAATGAAAATGAGCGGCGAGTGGCTATACTATAATTAAAACTGCCGACAAATCAGACTAGCATTTGGCGATAATGTCGAATAGAAGCGGAAAGAAGTAGTCCTAACAATAGATGAACATTTGGGGAAAAGGACAATTGTCCGTGAATTTTCATGAGTGAACAAATAGCGGACTCTCAGCTGAACACGTTATCTGTTCTAGGACACGTATTCATTTAATAATGTATAATTGACTCTATTATTTAACGCAGCTAAAGGTAGCTTCACGAAATACGCCCACTCTGTAAATCATTTACTTTTCTGTGCGTGTGTGTGTTTTCGCAATTTTTTTTCTTTTTTCTCTTTTTTTATTTTTCCCCCCTCTCGCTCTTACATACGTTTATTTGTTCATGAGTGCGTATAATCCTTGTTTGCGGAATTGAATCTCCAAATCGTTATCATTTTACTTCAAACAGAAAGCGTACTTTCAGAAATACCAGCTACTAGTTGATTAATAGATATATTTTGTACAAATGCAGTATAAGTTACGTTCTAACATTTAACAGAAGTATACGTTCGATTTCAATCTTAAATCGGCAACTAATAGTGCTTAGACTGCTCTCTAGGTGTTAATTTTTCTACGCATACGAACGAATTATAATCATAAAATTTCTAGTAGATATAAAAATAACTAACGTTATGTATTTGTTGCGTGAAAATAGAATTTATCAAAAGTTTATCAAATATAACAATTGTCATCAGCAATATTTTTCAAAAATACAACTCTTTATGTCAGCAAAAATTAAATTAAACAAACTTAATATTCACAAAAAAAAAAAAAAAAAAGATAAGTAAATAATGCGTTAGTTATGAAAACATAATTATTACACACACGTGGCTTTAATACGATCTCAAAAAATTATGCAAATAGTATATTTGTGTGCTGCAACATATTTTTTAATTTAAAACACATGTATTAAATTGCATATATACGTATAAACTGCATTCTAAGCTAGCGAATCTAATCGCTAATCCACATTTCTGCAAGTTCTTCTATGAAAAAAGTAGAATATATATATATTGATGAAATAGAAACACAACGGAGGAAAATACAAAGAGAGAATTCATATATAAATGATAGATTATCCAACAAGTGTCGATCACCAACTGAGCTACCTTTTACCCATCACTAACTCTAACTTAAGTCAACTGATCTAATACACCCATAGCCTCTAAGCGAAGGTAGTTAAAACGTACGACGTCATGTTACGCAGGTGGTAGACTAACGCAGGAGGCTAGAAGGACGGGAATGCTATGCGGCAATGTATAGACATGTGAATAAGTTTGAGTCGACGTTGCTCCCGCTTATCAGAATTAGACGTCGTAACAGGAATAACTAAAGCAGCGGTATCGGGTTAGATTTCGGCGTCGGTGAGACATTAAGACTATGCTTGTAACTATTGAGAACCGCACACAGATTTGCCGGGAGACGCGGTTTAGACTGGGAGTTTGAAAAGGAAAACGGGGTAAGCCGGGTGTCTTTTGCTGCTCGACTTGTTAGCTCGACTGGCGGGAGTTCATCCTTCGGATCGGTATCGTTACTCGCAGACGTTCTCTCGCAGAACTCTGTGACTGACTCACTTGGAATTTTCGAAACCAGCTTTAGCGGTCTGAGGACCCTGAAGGAACGTAGCATACGCAGGTCGACGTCCACGTTTGTTTCGGCGAACACGGTCATCGACCTAATCCAAGGATCACTTTAGAATCTATCTGACCAACGGGCATGGCGATCGGCGTATTTCCTTAATGCCTATAGCTGGAGAAATCGATTTCCAAGCTACGTTGCCCGAAGTTTACCGAGAAATAATAATAACGTCACTGGCAAGATTACATTCAATCAAATAGCGTTTAAATTTCTGTAAATTAATTAATTAAAAAATTATTATAATTAATTTTTGATACTATAATTCATTAATTTTTAAAGGAAAAAAAAAAAAATTAATTAATTAAAATAATTCTATACAAATTTACATATAAATGTAAATCTTTTTCATCTTTTCTCACCCAAAATTTCGGATACGAATTATTAATTATGCCTGAAGTGTCTCATTTAGCAATGTTAGCCAAACCGATTTCTTCAACGTCTTGTTTCCTCTTAAGGAAAATAATTAATTAGGGGACGTAATTAGGGAAAGAGGTTTATTCTGTCCCTCGCCTCGGTCACAAATTAATTAACGGGCGAAACAATGTTTGTCTCTCTTAAATAATCAATATTAATGATCCGTCCTATATTTACGCGAGTAATATAAATTCATATAAGAAAACGCAACAGTGTGTTAAACTCAAACGGAACGGTCGGTTCTCTCTCGCGCGAGCAGTCCGTTACGGGGAAATCTTAATAATCGTTAAAAAGAGAATTCTTGAGAAGGAAGAGTGATTTTACTAACGAATAAAATGTACGACTCTCACCCAGTCACCACGACGAAGAAATCCATGATGTTCCAGATGTTGCGCAGGTAGGAGCCGCGGTGGAGGACGAAGCCGAGGGCGAGGATCTTGAGGCTCGCCTCAACGCAGAAGATAGCGAGGAAGTAAACCTCCGTAGACTCGAGATTCTGGGCGAGCACGGTTTTGTCCTGCTTCGGCAAGTGCTCCTCGAGGGCGAGGACCACGCAATTGGCGATGATGGTGAGCAGGACGGCGTATTCGAAGGGCGGCCACTCAATGATGAAGCGCGTGTGCTTCCTTATGCAATTATCCTCCGAAAAGATGAACAACGACGTGGTGCCCTTGCCGCCTTCCCCACCGCCACCCGCCCCTCCACCCTGATCCCGGCCTGGCGCCATGTCCACCAGACCAGGTACCTAATAGCCAAATACATTGCTCAAATAATTCCGAAAGGACTTTGGATTTAACGCGGAAAAAAAAAAAATTAAAGTCGTAAAAGAGCGATGCACCCGTGTAATTAAATTTCTACCCTGGCGATAACAATCTTAAATAATCTTGCCTCCCCTCCGAAGCTAGTCCAGTCACCGAGACCAGTCCTCAATCCGGCCAACCTCGACCTTCTCCCGTACTGACTCGCGTATCCAGGGTCCCTTTGAGCCGCCTCTTGCGCTGCTGCCAACCTGGAATCAGACGGAAGGAAAAAAAAGGTCAGTGATAACTCGTATATCAAATTAAGTCCCGATTAAGATTTATTCGCGCGACGTACGTCGAGCAACGACAAATTTTACTATCGCAAAAACCGTCCGCGGAGCAGTTCCACCTCGGACGAGAACGATCTGCTCGCTGTAGGGCCGAAGGGAATAAAAACGGCGGCGTATTTAGATAATCTGAGCCGTGTAAAATGTTGTTGAGTACAGCAGAAAATTTTCTACCGCGTGCGGCATACGTAAATCTAATTTACTCGAGTGTCACACTCGACAAAGCTTCGATGCGTTTCGGCGAAATTCTGAAAGTTCTTTTGCGGGCGACGTATTCGTGAACCGCCGGGGGAGATTGCGCAAAACGTTCAGGGAACTTCGGCCGAAATTATTCAGCCGAGTGCCAGATCGCGGACAATGGCTCAACGGGATAACGCGAAACAGCTCGTTAATAGCGACGGAGATGCATAATGCGACGGCTCTGGGCTTCAATTAAGTGCATTAACCGAGATTTTTGCGACGGACGGCCTGCATGCGGCTCGTTCGCTCCGGCTCTGGGCGCGACAGAGGGAGAGAAACGGAGGGTGGGCCGGGGGGGAGGTGAGTGAGTGGCAATCAAGTCTCGCGGTAATGCAATAATTCGTGGCAAGAATCTGCCGCCGTTGCATTCTCGCTGCATAATGCGTCGGTATGCGCGAGACACTATCCGTAACAATATTATCTATAACTATATCTCTCGAAGTCGCGCTTGGCTCGAGGAAAATTAAGGAGACTGACCTATCGTATATCTGATGAACATTTCCCCCGAGAGCAATACGCGAGTCCCAATTTCGACTATTTTAAGACGTATCTGATCAGTATTTAAAACCCCTCTGCGTCTCAGCTGACGTTTATTTCGTACGTCTCACGTTTTATTTTCTGCATTTTATATAAGACACTTTTAATCGTTATATTTAATTAGCACTAATTGAGTCAAATTTTTAATTTTGTTAAGAGAAGTCGATTCCGCCTGGATTATTAATTAACCTTTATTTAACTGGAAGTTATTTCTCTTTTGGACTTCGTTCAATATTCATTTATTATGACATTTTAACAGAAAAAAAAAATGCGGATGACAGAGAGAAAGATAGAGACGCGGTTTTTTTTAATATTCTGCTATAATAATTCATATACAATTTAAAAAAGCTTGGAAATATACTGATAAAATTTAAATAATCCCTTTAAAAAAAAACTAACTCGAATTTAAATAAGATAAATTATAACATAATTTAATCTACTGCAAAATAAATTTTTTTTTTAATATGCTAGTAACTCAGTAAACGTCGTAGATTCACTCGTGTTCTAAAAAGGCTTGATGCTGAATTTGCACAACGCGGAGAGGAATCTACTCTCGATCGATCGCAGCTGAATTTGGAGTGTTCCTTGAAAACCTATAAAGAACACTCGAGATTGTTTCGGAAATGTCGATATCTGTTCCATTCTTTCTTCGACAAATTCGTAAAATATCGAGTTAAAAAAAAAATTTTTTCTCGCGAAAAAATTTACGCGGCATTTCGACAAATGTAATAACAATTCGCATAAACGAATGCGCGCCTGATCCAATTATTTGCACTTCTATTTAATTCTGTATAAATACCAGAAATTCGAAAACGCCAATTATCAAATTGAACATTTGGATTAAATTTATTTCAATTTAATAAGAGCCACTGCGGAGAAAAGTTTTTTCCCCAATTCGCTCGGAAGCAGCCGGTGCGTAAGAGGTGCAGGATAAAGTTTCGCGATTTGTCGCATAGCCGCGACAACTCCATTTAACCGAATGGAAAGCGAACGAAAAAGTTTTACACGTCGAGATCGTCCGATTTCGTACAACCGTGGAATCGAATTGTACGACCGGCGAGCGTGGGGAAGTAACGTCTGCCAATTTTATCAGCTACAGCTACTTCTACCGCGCCTTTTTTTTCACCCGGTTTTACGATTCTTCTCCGTTTCCAGAGTCATCTCCGGCGACCGACAAAGCGGCGCCGGCGAAATAAGAACTCGCGAAAAGTAATTATAATGCCAGCCACGGCGTTGAACTTAAAAATATAAGGGAGACAGCTATTTATTTCGATACAACATTTTTATAACAAATTTAGAACGATAGCTAGACTTGTTGCTTGACTTCCTGCTAATTAAGAATCTCCAATTAAGACTATTGATTAAATTGAATAAATTTGAATATTGGCAGAGGCGTAACTTCTCCAAAACTCGATGAACTTTATTGCGAATTGTATAAATTATTCCGGAATAATTCGCTTCCCTCGAGAAATTATTATCAATCTGTCAGGAATAATTTCAAAGTTATGAGAACCCCTCCTCCCTTTTTTTTTTCTCTTCCCTAAAACTTACATTCGCAGATTCTGATAAAATATGTAAAAAATGGACGTAACAAGCCGCAATTGTTGCTCGCCCGTGTTTCGGCCTAACGTCGCTGAATTATTGAAAACAGGACAGAAATAATTGATCCACTTTGTTCCGTAACGGCGGGGATCAATACTACTCTCGAAAATGAACCACCGGCTTTATAAAGGACACACGCCGTGAAGTAGAGCAATATACGTAATGGAAGAATTCAATTGCAGTCACACAGATTGTTGCATCAGCAACAGGTATAATTCTTCAGCGATCAGTTAAGTTTAAGCTGACGATTAATAAGATAGGAAAATACATCACCCCGCCCGTACAAAATACCAGACGGACTTGACTATTCCCCGCGGTCGTTTCGCGATCTCACGGAATTCAATCGCGATAAATCGAAATAACATTTCACTCGTAATCTCTCATTTTTGTCTTTTAAATAACTTCCAAGCAAATTTTTAACTCCCTCACAACTCTTTCTGCTTATATCTCGGAATCTCATGCATCAATTTTAAAGCTTCTTTTTTTTTTTATTATTCATGCACCGAACGTTGAAAGAAAAAATATATTAGACAATATTTGAAATGAACAAAAGGGTTTTAAAAAATTTGAACGCTCGCGAATTGTCGCACGCGAGCGAGGACCTCACGCGAGGGTGAATCCGCGAGATTTATGTAACAACGTTATTGCAAACGCCGTGGGGTTTTTTTTGCTGGCGAGCAAGTAGCGGTGAGACGCGAGTCGTGCCAAATGTTCGTGTTACCGGACGTCCCTGTTTTTCGTCGATAGTAATTAATACGCGCCGAGCTCGACCGAATTTTTTTTTTCCTCCCCCGTTCGTCTGTCCATTATACATCATAAATATTCAGTCGCGGATATTTCGGGAACGAAGAAAAGCCCCGAAGAGGACTTAGACAGTTTACTTCGCAAATTACGTGCAGCTGTCGCGAAACAAAAATTACCATTTAATTAACGACGATAATAACGAACAGCAAGACGATCATTTTAAGAATCGCGAAAAATATTTCTACCTTTGTAAGTAAAAAAAAAAAATATATGTAAAACGTTTTGTTCTCGCCGGCGTAAGAAGAGCTTATTTGGCGAAATAAAGTTACGGCATGCCAATTCTTGAAAGTAAAGCATTGCGCGGCTGAAAAAAAAATATTACTGCAAGAAATCAGGAAGGCAAACCGAACAAGAACTACCTCAGCCAGATAATGACCGGTTGGTCTAATAAAGCCAGGAAAGTAGTATCCTGGATTCTTTCTAATTGAAGTAACGAGCGCGAGCTACAAACGCAGCGGGTCTTAAGCAAGGTATGAACGAACGGGGTATTTTGTTCTCCGGAAAAATACACCCCGGGCAAGATAAATTATTCTCAAAGGGCACCGGGGGAAGACGCACGGAAGAATGCTGATTTATCCGAATCCTCCCGAGAATCCCGCGGAGTGGGCGCTTATTGATTTATCACGTTATTCCCCGATAATTCGTTTCGTTAATTATGCACATTTTTGAGCGGCGCGCCGATACAAAATTCATGCACGAAGGGAACAGCGGGTGGTTATTTAGCTTTAATTAAAGGACACGGTGGGGTGGAAAGGAGCCGAAACTTTAAAGTCGGATAACGTGCAATATTAATGCGTAGGCAATAAAAATAATTGGCCTTCGATTCCGGATCGACGGGCGGCAACGTGACGCTGCTGCGGTCGCGACGCAAGGCCGCGCCGTAATCTTCCCCTTTTGCACGCGGGATGCAAGCCGAGGGGTCGGTCCGCGCGCGAGGGTGAATCTTCGCGGATGATTCAACGGGCGTGACGTGTCGCGGGAAAGTGACACGGTCGCATCTGTGTGGCGGCTCGATCCGAAAAGCAAACTCGACCCGGAAAATTAACACGTAGAAAAGTCCGACCCTTGTCCGCTCTCATTCGAACGAGACCGCAATCTTGAGCGATCGACTTAATGTCTCGGTGCGTACGTGCTTGCCCTTCGACTTATTCCGCATATAAACGGGTAAACATCTCCCCCATAATGAACATTATTAATCTAATTTTGCGATAGAATTGCCAGTCTTAAATTATCTCAAATTGTCGAAAATGAAATGTAACTCGAGACGGGTGATTTCACCATGAAATTAGAGCGTGCTCGCACAAAAGAAATATTACAGGGATGCTGTAATCGTTACACGTTGCGTTGAAGCAATAGAAATCTTCTCTAATTGACTCTAATAGAATATCATATAATTATCTTTTTATTTTTTTTCTTTTTTTCTTTTCGCGTAATAAAATTAACGTTGAAGGATGGGATGACTATTCGGTTCTATTTATGCAATTTGTTTAATTCGCGTTTCTCGCTGTCGCGAAAGAGCTTATTAAAAGCTCACGTTGCATCGGTATCGAGAATAAATCGCTATTCAATCGTTATCGATTTATTTACGGCCCTCGGTCGTTTCATTATTAAAAGTACCTGCATCTCCAAGAGTTTGCGCGGATCTCTAAATCCGTCGCAGCCTCCCAAATAACCGTTCTCATCTCGAGCCGTCTATTCATAACCGCGCGCGAGCCATCTTGAATTATCGGATGCCATCGTGCAACCGCTAACAGCGGTATTCGATAACGCGCGAAACGCTCGGATGATAGTCTCGGATTGTCAGATCGATGCCGGCAAAACACCGCGATCAAAGCCACCGCCGGGCGTAAGGGCATCCCGCGATCGTCAATGATTCCGGCTGCGTTTCGTAGGAAAAGCTCTCGCGATTGTCTTCTAAATTCGACCGAAATTAGGAGCACACGCCAATCACCGTTTCCGTGCCAAGTATTCGTGCATATGATTTTTCTCCGGAAGGGCGCCCCGCGCGATCGTTACGAGAACCGGCTCCGGACTCTCCGACCTCCCCGTGCAACCGATATAGCCGAAAATCCTAGCCACGAACCCCATGATGTTCGCCGTGGCGCCCAGCCGGCGTCGTCGTCGCCCCTTCCCCTCTCCCCCTCGTTCCACCTCCGCGCTCCCACCCCGCGACAGCGAGACCCGGGCACCCCTCGGACACGCGGGGGATGGTGGCGTCAGAACGTTGCGGAACGAACAACGGCGTCAAGGGGAAACGTGGCTTGGGAGGGGGTGGCGGGCGACCCCGTGACGTCACGGCAGCGCCATTTCGTTCGGTGACGTCAAGAACGTCGACGACGATAACGGAGATGACTGCCGTCAACGTGGCCGTCCCGGGCCCTCCTCTCACCTTGTACTTGTGCGCCGCACACGTGTGACCGGCGGGTACGTATGCGCCGTGGGCATCCGCCCCCTTCGGAAGGGTGCGTTCGCCGCTCGCGAGCGTTGACGAATTAACCCTTCGCCCTGCGCGACGCCTCGCGAGACACCCCCGTCCAGTTTCCTCTCGCAGCTCGCTTTTCAATCTCGAAAATCGTCCGGAAGTAGCGTCGATTTTATCTCTGCCAGAGAGATCCTATTTTTAATCGCGAAGCGAGCCCACCGTAACATACATTCAGTCGACAAGACCTACGAAAAATTCGCGCAGACGGAAAGAAACTTTTTTCGACGAACGACCGCGAGTTAATTTTTCAAGTTACGGCATTCGAACGTTTCATTTCTTTTACTTTTTTACATTAAATATTAAAACGACGTCGATTTAAAATAAAATAAAAAAATCTCGCACGTCTTTCGCGAGCCCTTTTATTCATTCGCTGTGTGTAAAACGGCCGAAGATATAAGCCGGTAATTGACGGGAATCAAGATGCGAGGCGGGCGACTTCCACGACGTGAAACGAAAGTTTTCCCCGTCCAATGAATCCCGTGAAAGGCCCGCCGAGGATATCCGTCCCGCGAAGTTGTAAGTGGGACAGGTACGGGACGCAGTCGGGAGGATAGCGGGATGACATCCGCGACAGGTTGCGCGCAGAGAGGAGAGCGATAAATTATCCGTGGAAGAGAGCGGCACGTGCGGGGTACTTAGAGCCGGCTGCATTAACTTTTCGGTGAATTTACCTATCGAGAATCCGCGTCTATTTCCGTCCATTTCGTGGGAAAGATAAAAAATGAACGTGCGATCGTCCGCCGGATAAATTAGCGAGAAAGCAAGAACGACGAATCGCTTCTTATCTCACTCCCGTCTTGACGGCGTGTTCGCCTATCCTCTCGTCCGAAATCCAGGGTGCATCCGGCACTCGAGGTAAGAATGGCTTTTGTGTAACGCGTTTGCGTAGCATCGCGAATGAGTTCACTTAGCTAGAAAGCGCCCGGCTCTACACGGGAATGTAGTTACTTGCTTTTCCCCGTGTATTATGATGAATGAGCTCGCCGGGGCTGAAAGGCACGAATTTTAGCCAGACCAAAACGGAGGTAAATTGAATTGTGCCAACCTATTTTCGCCGCGAGCGAAGTAAGGAGCTGCCGCTGTCTGCCTAATATATTGAATTATTACTGTAACGCTGCGTGGAGAGACTCGCATCGGAGCTTGCACGCGTGACAATTTTTTTTTTTTTTTTATTCCTCCCTTTTATTTATTTTTTTTTTTTCTCTTTTATTAAACATTTCAATCTAAAGTCTTTCTGTTTGATTCTACTTTATTTCCGCTTTAACGATCGCCGGGTCGATGCGTGATCTCGCGGAGCGATCTATTGATCGCAAATGCAAACTAAAAACGCTCGCTAATAATGAACGTCCAGCGCGACTGACGTAACTCGGCGCGTACTGGTGGCAAATAGATCGAAAGGTAATTTCGCTGGAGCACGTAGGCGGATATTATGGCTGGATACCTCTCTTCTGTCGGCCTCCCATTCTCCTACGTTCGCTTTCGCGCGTTTATCCGTGCCCTCTTTGCGTTGACACGCAGCCATAATGCGAGAACGTCGCTATTAGTGCTACTATTTGTTCGTAGGCTCGTATCGAGCTCGTTTAGATAACCCGCCCTTCTTATTAATTGCACGACGATTTTTTTCCCCCCAGCGTTTACTCTCCCCGAAGACACCGTCGTTCGGTCTTTCAGAAATTGAGATTTCGGATTGCATATCGATGCCGAGAAGTTTTTTTTTAAATACTGGATTAAAGTTAATTTTTTCCGCACGAAAATTAATCGAAGACAACAACGGGAAAATCGAAGGAAGCGCGGCGTCAAGTCGAAATAAACCGCATGTCGCGTTGGCAAGCTCTCAATTCGTGATCGTTCCTAAAAATGTACGAGGGGGAGGCTGCGTGCAAGCGAGAGACTCAGAGAGAGGGAGTTTCAGCACCGGTATCGAGGCTGAAGGCGCATGAGTGGAGAAAAAAAAAAAGAAGAGAAGGACGAGAAAAGCGAATACCACAAATGTATGCGAGCTGGCGTCCACGAGAGTCGCGACGTTTCAATCTAGCAAAACCACGGCGAGACAATTAGAAACAAATTTTTTTATTCGGTTACCTTACTCGCAGTCGCGATAAAAAAAATACTAACGCATAAATACCTATAAATCCGGCGAAGAAACAATTTAAGAACCCTCCGGTAGTTCGGCATGGCAGGGATATCCTAAAGTGACAGGTTAGATCAATAAATCGACCACTGAATGCTGCCGGCTCTCTTCGAGAGAAAGAACAACAGAACGAGAGAGTTTAGTGGCGCGAGATCCGGCATCCAAGACGCCTGACTCGATACTGAGGTTACTACTGGCCGTGACTAAGCGTCACAGCAACATCTTCGTCAATAACGAAAACGTGGATCTCCCGTTTAGTCGAAAATAAAAATCGTCAAACGCTCTTTTTTTTTTTTTTATTTTTTTTTCCCCCATAAAAAAAGAATTACTAGCCGCAACCACAAAAATTTAATGATTAGTTTAAAGGAAAAAGAGACTCGTAAAGCGAGAATTGTCGCTGCGGATATAAACCCCCTGTATTACTATTTCACTCGGCAAGGCGCGGTAGTTTCCGCAAAACCGAGGGATTAATTAAAACCCGGTGTTTCGTAAATTTAGCGAAATACGCCTCTCGCGACGATAGCCATCAATGAACGACTGGCACACGCGATTACGGAGAAGGTAGTCGCAAGCCTTCCGAGAAAGCCGAACTTTCATTGATACCGGGACTGAATTAAGAAACGGTACACCCGCCTTTCTCCGAAGCGAGTCTCAGAATTGGGTCATGCGGATTTTATTGTGCGCTATATACGTGCACGTCTATATATGCGCGGGCGTGAAATTCCGAGAATTTACGATCCGGTGTCGCTGAAATCAATGGAAGGGTGAAGTCACCGTTCTGTGAATTGCCCGACGAGCTGAATAAACCTTGTAACCTGTAACTCGAGCATGTTGCAGCACCCCTCTCCCTCCCCTCCCCCCCCCTCCGGTTCACCAGGGCACGTGTTCGTGACATTTCAAAAGTAACCTGATTAAGCTGGTTTCCGGGAACGTTTTAAAAATGCGTCGCCGCGTTACCTACTTACGAGAATGACATTTCGCAGGTGTCTCGGGCGAAACTTCCACGGAAACTTCCGTCGATGAGTAACACGCTGTTATAAAATTAATTAAAAGAAGAGCCTTGACGATTAATTTTTAATATGGATTTCAATATAGATTTAAAAAAAAAAAAAATAAATCTAACTATCGATATTTTATTAAGATTTGTTGATTCAAGTCAAAGTTAATTTTAATATTAATCAGGCTTAAATCTCTCGTTCTGTTTGCCTTAATCGAAATGCAATTAACCATTTGCCTTTCGCTTCTCACTTTCTTATTGTATTGATACACAATATCCATTCTGAGTGACCTATTTAGCGGAGCACTTGGCCAGAATCTTCTGAGATTTTTACGAGCCGTATAACCATCGCTCGTGTTTCACGCACGCGATCATTAGCGATGTCATCGGTATATAACGCTATCGGCTATAACGTTTGAGTTTTCCTCTTTTTCTTTTTATTTTTTTTTTTTTTAACTAATTAAACCTCAGGTGCGATACGGTCTAGCAAGTTGAATTTTTACAAGCGTTAAGTGGCTAGCCAGTTATATTTTTTAAGATATTCATATGGTCTTATGCTCTTGCGCGCGCACGGACGAAAATTTAATTTCAGATTTAATTAGCAAGATATTCGATGCCGGACAGATTAGGTACAAATTAAAATGACGGAGCCTCCGCATTTTCGCCAAGCAAAAATTAATTTTAAAAATCCAATTTAAGAGAGCACTCCCTGTCACAGAGTCTCTTACGAGTCTAACATTTTTACGTTAAAATAATAATTATTATAATTATAATTATATTATTATATATGATAATAATTATTTTTGTTATTATTAATACCGCAGAGGTCCAGTTGTGACCGCGAAGACGGCTCTCGTTCAATTAATATTTAATTTATTAGATTTAAAATGGTCCTCTTCAATTAACGCGATTGATAATTACTACATATTTTCTTTTTACATCGTCGCGTGTTATTTTTTCGTCGCCCGCGTTACGATCACGAATATTTCCATAACTTTAAACACCGTCAGAGCGAATTGAACGACCTAGCGGTTTCCAGCTGAACCGTCGCCTCCTCTGATGACACGTGCTCCGGTAAAGCCACTCAAGCCCTGACGTCATTCGTCACCGCGATTGGCCCGAAGCACCTAGAGTGCTTCGAGTGTGGCGTCCGTCAGAATCGGTAAAAGCACGATGCCGTATCGCGCGTTAACTACTAATTAGCGATGCCGTCCCGCTGTGATAAATCGCGCGATTCGTTTGATCGCGAGAACAGGAATCCGGCCGATAGTCGAGTAACATTCTCCATCGAGAAAACGACGCGACTTACATTAAGACCTCGAAGTCGTCCGCGGTAATTGAAAAGGAAGACTATTTGTCTCCGCGTTAGAAGCGATTACCGCGTTAAAGAAAAAAGTTTTTCTTTCAATTTTTATTTCTTTTTTTTTTTTTTAATTTTATCTTCGTATACGATTTTTAATTAAAACAATTCTTGGCTAACTCGCGTCAGAGAATAATCGTCGTGTGACTGCCGCTATTTTCTACCGCGTAATCGTAACTCGCAAAGCCCTCTCGTCCGGCGTACGTTCGTATCCGACGTATTTCGTACTTGGCCCACGCTTAATAAGTTTCTTCATATCAGCGCGCGAGAAAAATTCCGTTCCTCGAGCGGAAATCCCGAGGGGGAGTGGCACACACTCCTTGTTCCCGCGTAAGATTCCTCCCCCTCGAGGTATTTATCACGCGACGAGCAGCTCATTTCCTTACATCGCTCCAGGCTTAATAAATCAGAGGTGTCCTTGTCAATAGTAAGGTCAGTCGGGGCGACTTCGCGTCTCCAGTATCCGCCAAGTAGTACGAGTCTACGATAACGGCGGGCGAAGTAAAAGTGAGGAATCGGTAGACGCTGCGAGAAGAGGGACGCGAGTTCCTCTCCAATATTAAATAAATCCGAAACGATGTATCGGCGACAACGCGATACTCCCTTAATTAAAATAATACAAATGCGAACTAGATCAAATCTTTACAACGCACGCGAGAATGTACAAGGGAACCCGAGCGGTTGCTGGCGATTAAAACGGTAACGCGAAACCGTAACGATTCAATTTACAGCATCAACGGTATTATTTACTGCTTACCGTTTTAATCAACGTATAAACGACGCGCGTATTTATTAATTGCACGCGTTATAATGATAGATTTCTGTCCGCCCTGAATTCCGCGTCGGCGATTCGGCGCGAGGCGAAAAGAGCGTGATCCTCTCGTTTCCCTCTCGGCAAGAGTGCCGTTCAATTTCCGCGACGTGCGCAATAATTCATGAAGATTCAGCGGCGGTAACTTAACCAACCACTCGTCCACCTACGCCGTTAAGTACCGGAAAGCATCCGCCGGGCAGATTAAAGAGTCACGCTATCCCGTCGTATTCGATTACGATACCTTCACCTACGCGCCGCGCGTCGTGGAAAATGTCAGGTGGTGAAAAAGTCATATTTCCAACGTAAACTCGCATTAACCGGCTGAGAGCGACGATGTAGGCGTCCTCGCAAGAGCCAGGAAACGCGGAGCGTGGCACCACGATTGTTGTTTCATTCAACTTCCAATAATGAAAATTGTCGCGCTCTGCTACTGACGGTCTTCCGCTCGGCTGTGAAACTTTTTGGGACCGCGGAAACTCATTCGCGAAGCTAAACGCGATTTTTCGGCGTCTAACATTCTCGGCTGCGCTACGCAAACGTAATTTGTGTCTTAAGCTCTTGGAAAAACGATTAAAAAAAAAAAAGAAAAAAAATTATCGTTTGAAATTCCACGGTAAACTCACCGCATAAAAATTGTATTTTGTTACCCGATCGAATTGCATGTTTGCAAGAATTTATATGTCACGCGTGTATTTATATGGCGGCCGTGTTTGCTCGGAAACAACACGAGCAATTGCGTTAGCCAAATTAAATGGCGCTATCCGAACCATCAAAACTAGGTTACGACCGGCGATTGATAATGACGGCGGTCCCGCGGAGCACCTCGCTGTCGCCTAGCCCTAAGGGAATCCGCAGGCCTCGTTAACCCGGTGAGATCGCAAGGCGCGTGCACGCACAGCGCCTGCAATGCGTGCTATTAAAAAATAAGCATTTACTTTATCGATTTAATCCCGGGTGTTGTCGCAAAGAAAATTAATCACGGTCACCCTCGAGTCGCATTCTACTGCCGTAGGCTGCGTTTAGAAAATCTGCTGTGTAAAAATCGTGTATTTAACTTATTGCTTTGATCTGAAAGTATATTTTAATTAAATTCACGATTTTTTAACGACTGAAAAGGAGCTTTTTTTTACCGAATGCAGCAGTTATATTGAAACGGACCTTAGTAACGTTACCATAAAATTACGTAGTACGGTTCGTCAAAAACGTCTGTTATCAAACTAGCCGAAGATAGATACCGGTGGAGCAAGCGGGTAGCTATATATCTATCGATCGTTCATTCATGTGCCGCCCTTTCGTCCTCTCGGCCCCTCGGTGCCTCGTCGGGCGACTTGTATCTCTCCCTCCCGTTCTATCTACCGCCATTTCCACCGCCGCTATCTCGAATGACATCCACCATCGCGATTTCATCGACGTCGCTGTCGTCAGTACTTTAAAGATGATCGGGACAAGTAGCGCGGCCTCGAAATATCAAGGCGAGAGCTTTGCACTCCAGCTATTACCGATTTCGGAATCACGCAACGCGGCTATCTTAATGCCATTTCAACATCCCTCAAACTAACGCGAGATAATTCTGTTGTTACGGATTTTTAATTGTAAAAAATCTATTAAAAAAAAAAATAATTATATTTATTTTTTTTTCCATTTTTCGAATTTAATTTATCCGACTCCGTTAATTAATTATAGAATAATAGCTATTTAGCTTTCAGTTTCTCAATCGTCATCTAGCCGCGTGCGAGCGCGGATAAACAGGCAGGCGCGCGGCGTCGCGTTCGGCGCATTTGCATATTTTCACGTCTCGCTATTGTCGCACCGTCACGTTTCCCTCCGCGGCGGTATTTATCGTCGCGTGGAAATTATCGAATTGCGACACGACAATGCGCGGAAAGCGGGTCGGGCCGACGTTGCGCCAGAAATTGATTTGTCGCGCCCGCGAACGTCGCGGGCGCGTCGCGTCGCGGCGCCTTCTAATCTCGCGGGCGCGCGATTGGCTTCCTTCGGAGGCGAATCTAGAGTACGTGCGTATCAGGGGAGAGCAATCGATCGAATCGGGATGATACACGGGGGAGCGCGATTACGCGAAAGAAGAAACGGCCGTCCGACACGATCCCCACAGGCTATCGCTGATGAAAGTTACATAAGGCCGACGTTTATATGATAAAAGGACCTGCCAACGGTCTAATAAATTAAACCGGACGAAAGTGAAATTAAAATTTTACACCCGCGATAATTGGCCATTAACGAACCTAACGTATGAAACGTCCCCGGTGCGACGTGGGAGCGCCGGCGAAATAACGAATTTGCCAAACGGAATATTTTGAGACTTAACAATTCCTGTTAAAATTATAATTATAATAATAATTATTATTATAACAATAATGTTAATAACTCTTGACTTCGAGCTTCGTAACTCTTAACTACAGCGCCGCGAAATATCTTACGGAACTCGTTTCCAAGTTTAGTTTAGTTAATAATCAACGCGAAATTCCACTCATTAACCAAATCCTAAATCCTGCCGACCGTGTATTTCGGGCCCGGCCTGCGCGAAGACGAAAAGAGAAATCCTCCCTACCGCGTTTTTAAAGATAAAACCGACGAGACAGATTAGATAAAAGTTACAGTTTAATTTATGCTTTTGTACAAATGCGGCACAACACCGATGTGGAATTAATCTACTTTCATTAAGCTAAAAACCTTTAATACTATTATGGTAGCGTGCGCCATCATCATGGCCGAACGGATTAAAGTTGTAGGATTTCGTTTATTGTAGCTCGTACAATTCGAAGATTCGTTGACTTTTCTGCGTGTGAAGTAAAGCGACGATACGGCGTCTAATAACCCGTCTGCAGTAATGAATTATTATTATTATACTGATAACGAAATGGAAAGTGACATTCCTGTTTTGATGGTCTCAAAAAAAATTAAAAAAAAGAAAGAAAAAAAAAAAAGACTGAGGTGATACGCGGAGAATAGAACTTTAAACGAAGACAGACGAATTATTCGGCCAGCGTTTGCCGGCAGCGTGATAACAGATTAAATGCCGTTGGGACATAACGTACGCTGAGAAGCAGATATGGCATTTACCGCGGCGACTAAGCCGTCGTCGCCGCGAACAAACGCTATGTCTGTCCCACGGTGCGCCCGTAAATATCTCCGCTGAGTGCGCAAAAACCCGGGGTGTTTCGAGAAATACGCGCGGACGATCTACAGCATGCCGTGCACGGTCGCCTGCTGCCTTAATGAAAGCGATAAATACACGTGAAACGAATTCCGGCGGAATTTAAAGGAGGACGGTGATAATTCGAAGTGTAACGTATCGCGCCGTAGCCGAGATGCGCTCTCAATGAGAACGAATTAATTCCCCCGTTACGCTAATTGAAGATCCGACGTGAGGACGGCGTGGAATAATTTCAAAGAGTTATCGGAACGTGCGGAAAGAAATAATTCGCAAAATTTCTCTCCCCCTAACGCGCACGCAATTGTTATTTATAACATTAAATTGTCGCGAGCATCGTAATTGCGGGGAAATTAATTTTCATAAATTAGAAACTCTTAATTACACATTAATTGTTAACAATGATTAACTTAATTATTGTTAATTTGAATTGTCGGGGGCTGATGCTCGTCGGTGCTTTTGAAAAATTAAGTTCAAGCCAGCGGAATAAATTATTTTCTCCCGACGAGTCGAGCGGGCGGGCACATGGCTAACCATTATCGACCTTTCCTACTGCCATCTGAGCTTTGCCGCGACGTCTTTTAACAAAAACGCTCCGCGACATCCACTTTAACGTAATATCTCATCACTGGGATACGGAAATATTTGTGATTTAATCTCTTCCCTCCCCGTTGATGTAAACGTTCTTCAAATTTCAAACGACTGGGATTATTGCCGCTTTGAACCGCGAGCTTGGAAGCGGTTTATATGTTTTCCTTCATTCAAGGCTATCGCGCGAAGCAATCAAATTGGCTTTCGAAAGTCTTAGTGAGAATTTAGAATTATTTTATATTACCATCTAGCTTTTATTTCGTTCTTTTAATTTTTTTCTTTTTTTTTTTTCTTCTTTTTATTATACTTGTAAATTTTTGGCTCACGAGCTTTCGCTCGCGTCACGAACTCTTGTAAAAAATCGCGCAGAGAGGGACCACTTTCGCAATCATACGCATTAAGAGCATCCTTGTCACCTGCATTAACCAAACCAGAAAGTGACACTCGTCGTAAATACTTCATGGGATGCTTGAGTGCACTCTTGGGAAATTGTTCAACGAAATGCGACTTTAGTCATTCGATCGCGAAACGCGAGATTTGATCAACGTAAAAAAATTTTTTTTAATTATAATTAATAAAATAAAATTTCGTACAAAAATGAGACTTTGGATTTTTTTTAGCAGTCTACAATTAATTTCGAATCAAAACGCGTGCGATTGCGATAAGCGAGGAAGATAGGGGAATTTCGCGAGAAACAATGTAAGGCGGAACGACGAGAAGCGCCTTACCAAAAGGGTCCTTTCATGGGCTTTTATGAATCCTGCGGAAAAGCGTTCTATACTGTTTAACTGCTTCGTTCAGATGCCTTGGCAAAGACGGTAAGACAGTCTGATGGTTGACACTTTAAAAGGCTAACAACACGAGCAAAATAAATGAGGCCGTTCCGGCCAAAACAAGAGAAAGACAGACAAAGATAGTTGGCAATTTAATTTTATCATATCTATTTTTCTTGTTAATATAATAATAACGTTATTAAAAAAAATAATTTTTTTAATAAAAAAAAAAAAAAAAACTGTGCAAGTTAATAATAAAAATGAAAATAATTACAAATAATTAAATCGGGTTAAGGGAAAAAGTGCAGCGTTAACTTTATCTGTCGCTTATGAAAAGTTCAACAATTGAACTCTAACGTGACAGCTTACTGTTAAAAAATTGTTGCGCAGCTCGTCTAAAAAAAAATTAATTATAACAATTGTAAATAATTATTTTCCCCAAATTTTTTTCCCATATCGTTTTACGTCGGTCATGTGTTACATGCGTTTATCGTTCATGAAGCGTATTTTATTTTATAGAGATTTCTATTTCTTTTTTTTATTTATTCACATTAAGTTTATTAATTAAAAAAATTTTTTAATGACATTATTTTCGCAATAGGTGTTTTAACATATATTTAAATAAAGAATTCTTAATTTCTCATCATGTTTAGAGCGATTGTTAGAAGTATGCATTCTTATTCGATTAATTAGCTATCAGAGGAAAAGTAACGGGAGATTGTTTCTCCGACGGTCATCGCGGCATTGCGGTTTCGCGCCGAGTCCACGATCTTTTAAACGAGATGTCGCGAGACAAAAGCGAGAACTTCTGTAAGCGTTGCATCACTATTGTGATGCGTGCGTTCGACGAGAGAATTAATAGAATATAAAGCTAGTTTCCACGCGATTCACCATTGTCCCGTAAACCGCGACTCCCGCGTTACGTACCGCATTGACTTGAGCAAAACTCGTCTCGTGATTACGCTCCGCCGGTTTCATGCTCGAGTTTTTGTTTCGCGATGTTTATATTCATACGGGAAAGGCAAACGCGGCGTGAAAGTGACGCTCTCGACGCGTGATCTCTTCTAGAAAAACGAGGAAGAAGGTAAATAGGCGAACAGAATTCGCCTGCGATATGTTCGACGAATGCGTGTGGAATAAGCTTAAAGGTCAGCCTTTAACCCAAACTTGGCCACTGCGACGGCCGAGACTTCCCAGCCAGCGGGGTGGCAAAAGCTCGTCTGCGGACGATGCCTCGGCCGGGGGTTTCCGGGGTTCAACAAGCGGGGTTCGGCCCCCCGTGAAATTGTTTCGCGGAGCTCAGAGCGGGGGAGGAAAAAAAAAAAAAGAAAAAAAAAAGAAAGAAGCGAGCAAGCGATCGAATTGCAGGAAAACGAGAAACCTGCTCCGTTTCGCCGGACTCACCTCTAGAGGGAGGCAGGGGCTGGATGCGGCCATGTTCCTACATGCGTTCGAGCCTCTGCCCCGGTGGCGATCCCCTCCTCTTCGTGCTGTGGCACCACTTTACAGAAATAGAAAAAAAAAACAGAGGGTAGATATACAGACGAATTGGGGCAAACTGCACACTGCACACTCACGACGGCACCCCGGCAATCGACGTGCACAACCAACCCCCCTTCTTCGAAACACCGGCGAGGGGCGCGGGCGGGTGGAGGACAGCACGGGAAAGGAGGTTGGGGAGAAGAGGGCGGAGATGGGGGAAGGGGAAAATAACACCAACGCAGCACCTTTCGCACCCCTTTTACTTTTTCGCTCTACACACCTTTCTCCCCCGGATTATTTTTCTTTTGTTTCACGACAATTAATGACACTCTTGCTCCATAAGAGAGGACGAAACGAACGGAAGAACGATAGGCAGAAAGAGAGAGAGAAAAACCGAGTGGGCGAGCGGGAAGAGAGATAGGACAGTGCGAGAAAACGAAAGAGAAAGAGAGAAAAAGGGAGAGAAAGATCCTCTCTTTCGAGCCCCGAACTCTCTCGGATTTTTCGAAGCGGGCACTACGACCACCGGTAACAGCGACGGCGACGGCGGCCACTACCTTCCTTTTCTTCTTCCTCGTCTTCGAGCACCTCGTCCGCCGCCTCTCTTCTTCCGCTCTTTTTTCTTCGCCGTCGACGTCGTCTTTCCTCCCTTTCGAGCCTGCCGCACGGCCTCTTCTCTCCGTGCGACGCACCCTCGCAGCACACCCTCGGCGGCTGCTCTCGCAACAGCGGCGAGGAACGGTTAGCTGCTTCGCCTGCTGTGTCACGTCCTCGTCCTCCACCTGCCCGTTCTCCTTCTCTTCTTCCTCCTCCGCCGCCTCGTCCACCTCCGCCTTCGCTCTGTCCACGTCCCTCTCGGCGGCGGACGCTCCTCTTCGTCTTCTTCTTCTTCTTCTTCGTCGTCGTCTTCGTCAACCGCCACTGTACCACCGTCGCATAACAAACACCCCGATGGCCGTCACGGTCTCGATGGCACCCACACGACGACGAGAGACGTGAGCGAGAAGATTGAAAAACAGAAAGGCTGAAGATCGGTGGCGAGAGAAACAGAGAGAAAGAGAGTGGTAAAAAACAAGGGGGAGGGAAGAAAGAGGGAGCAGCGAGGTACGCGAAATTGAAGGAGCAGCTAGCGAGCCCGACGTTTTCTTTTCCCTCGCGCCAGCCCCGTGCTCACGAAAGCGCGTTTTCTCCTTTCCGTCGAGGCGCGGTACACCCACACGAGCAAGAGAGAGAGATTGAGAGAAAGAGAGAGAGAAAGAGAGAGTGAGAGTCACCCTCCGCGAGTCAACTCCGCGCGCACTCGGTCGAGGCACTCGACGGCCGAATTGCTGACCCAACCCGCGGTTTACGAGGCAAGAACGAGAAGTTGAAACCGAGGCCCGTTTTTTTTTTCTTTTTTCTTTTTTTTTCGTACCAGCACTAGCCACCGAGCACTTCTTCCTTCTTCCGTCCTTTCTCGTTCGCTCCCGTTTTCTCGCCACTCGCGCCAGCCGCCTCGCGTCCTCCGAATCGGCCTCCGGCTTACAGCTCCTCGGGCAGCAGGTTTTCTCGAACCCACCTCGCCTCCGGTCCCCACGCGAACGTTCTGTCACCCTGTCCGTTTCACTCGGCCGGAAGTTCACACACTACCTACGTTCCCCGAGCGTCGGAGCTCGTGGCCACAGCGGGACGGTCGCTCGACTACGCTCCCTCGCTTTTCCACCACGACCCGACGTTCGTTCCGTCTCGCTCTCTCTCACTTCGAGTCCTCATGGTCGTCTCCTCGCCCCTCGTCAACGCTTCCACCACCGACGTCTCCGTTTGCCCACCCTTTACCCGCTTCACCTGTCCCTGTCGCGCCGACGATCTCGTCCTTCTCGCCGATAACTTCGTCCTCCCCTCCAGGTATCGTTATCTCTCTCGCGGCCACCCAACTATCACCGGACCGTCTCCCTTCGTTACACTGACGTGGTCTCCTCCGGTATGTATATCTCTTTCTCTCTCTCTCTCTTGCCCTGGCGGCATGATACAGCGGTAGTCTCCGTCGCGCAATAGTAGCTCGTTCTTTCCTGGAATTGCCGTCCCTTTCCGTTCAACGGTCTTCATCCCCCTCTGACGTAGCCTCCTCTTTGTCTCTTGCGAGGGGCACGGCGGCTAGTTTCCTTCCTCGTCTGACCTCCCATTAGGCGTCTTTTTCTAGTAAATGAGCTTGCACTCCTCTAGCAAGCCTCTCTCAGTCGCGCTTACGTATTAACCCCCATTCGGAGGGCGCCAGGACCGAGTTTCTTTAAGTGATACCCCGGGGTTATCTCGAACTATGTCGCAAAAGTTCTTTTTTTATTTTTTATTGTGCACTTTAATCGAAAATAAATTTGTTTAACAATTTCTTATTATTATAATAATTTTTTTCTTTTTTCAAACTTTGCGCTTCATAGTTAGAGCACGTGCTGTTGCTTTAAAAAGTTTGTTGTATCAAGCTGTAACGTTAAATCGCTTCAAATTGCATTACGTTGCACTTAGAAATAAGTAATGCAAATATTTTTTTAATTTTGTAAAACGGCATATAGTTTTAGTAATTTAATAATTATATTAATAGTAATAATAGATCCGGTTCTTGAATGCAACGTTCAGATATTTCGTGCGCGCTTTCTCTTCTTCGTATAATTATTTTAATTTCCATTTACCCATTTACACGTTTAACTGGCGGGCTTTTTCGAAGCTCAGACCGCAAGCACCGAGCACCACCAGGTGTCACCGTTCGCCGGCGCGCCGGTGTGCGTGCCAATTCGCGAACATGCGTGAGCTTTCGCTCTCGTTTGTGTGCGTCGAACCGATACCGCCAAGGGTGTCCGGTGCATGCGCCCTCATGCTTTTCAAGGGTAGGGATGAGCTTTTTCGCGCTGCACTCGCGTACGCGGCGAACTCCGAGCCCCGTCACTACGGCGATAATAAAAATAGCCGCCCCCGTGCACGCGATTGCGTCGAAAATTCCAGGACACAGAGAACGATCACGCGAGTAGCGTCGAAGATCAAAGGAACCCGCCGGGATGCAAGGGTGGCCCCCGGAAAAAGGGTGGGTGGTTCAACGCTCTCAATACGCCCGAGGCGTTAATTGGCCTTGCCGCGAACGAAACGAGGTAACACGGCCTGGGATCGAGCCTCAGCTAAACTGCCACGATAAATTCCGGCGCCTCGTTATCTGATGACCATTTTCTTGACGCCTCCGTAGAAAGGCGGGCAGAAATCCCCGCGTCGGCGGGAAGTCGTCGTCCACGTAGCTATAACTCAGCCCGTGCGCGTGAGAGCTTAATTAATTAGATGAACGGGGCTAATCGGGTCATGAGAGGTCCTCGCGTTCCGAGTATATTATTTATAATTGTTCACCGGGACTTAATTTATTAATTCTCATTTTGAATATCTAAATTATTTATTCATTAACTCTTCTTTGGTTAATTGAGAGCTCATTAAGAATAGCCTCAATCGTTGCGAATTATACGATTAAAATAATTACATGTGTCGTCTTTTTTTTCTTTTTCTTTCTTCTTTTTTTTTTAACTAAAACAGTAAAAAAGATTTTTTTTAAATAAATAACGTAATGTAATCGTTTTTATTTTAAACGTATCGTTGTCTTTTTAAAGAGAAGTTTAGAAAAATCACGTTATTTCGTAAACCACGTTAGGTCGCAACAAAGTCTCCGGACGTGTCCTGTGATCGCTTCGCTATAAATGAGCTTTGGTTGCGAATGTGCTTTGCCACGTCTTCCATCAAAAGTTACTCGTAACTTTGGAGCGTATCAAGACATTATATGAGTTTACACGAAGGTGCTGCGATCAACGGTTCCGATCAGCTTCCTCTTAATCGTAGATCTCTTAATGAGTTTCACGTTGAATCTCTCGGACAAAGGGCCGAGAAAAGTTTGAAAATTAGAGCTGCGGGATGAGTTCATAAATTTGCGATATATTGAGAACGTAATTTTAATCCGGAGCAAATAATCGTACGGTTCTGTAATCCCGATTATTCCGCAGGCGCATATGACGTTATACTCGAAAATTAAAGGATTACATTCGGCGGCAAATGCGAAATATAAATCATCAAACTCAAAGTCCCTCTCGCCTCCCCCGTGCTCGAGCCGAAATAACGGCGTAACAACTTCGCTAATTGTACCCTGTTATCGTCATTCGCAAAGCGGGACACTTACAATCGGACGTTCCCTAACGATGTAACAAAACACCGATTGATTTTCTTCTTTTATGCCCGCGAAACTAACGAAATAAATCAGCCCCTGTTTTTGGGGGCAATTCTCTCTTTCCTTGTTTCTCTCGAATAATGAGCACAGAGATATACAGAGAGAGAAAGAGAGGAGAGAAAGGGGCGCTCGGGATGGCCGCGCGATTCAATGTGTATAAAGGAATCGGCTTTAAATCTGCGGAGCCCACGAACGAAGACGAGGGCATGAGCAGGGAACGGGTGGCGGCAAAAGGGGAGGGGGAGGAGGAAAGGGGGTGACGATTTTGTCAGGGGTGGCAGCGGCAACGGCGACGGCAGCGACGGCAATGGTAGCGGCAGAGAGTGCAGGGGCAGCGTTCTGGGTTTCTGGGTTCGTCTCCCGTTCCCTCGCTTCTCGCCCGCCCTCGCAACTCGTGGTGGTCTCCACCGCCTCCTCCACCCTCCTCGTCGACCTCACGAGGTTTGGAAAGGCTGCTGTGCGCGCGGCGCACGAATATGGAACAGTAGGTCAGCGCACTCCGTGACCCCCGCCTGCCCGCGGCCTACCCCTCCTCGGTGCATGCACCCTGATGCGATACGTACGACCGACCGGCCGAACCCCTCCTGTCCCGGTTCCCTCCGCGCCAACCCCCACAACCGAACGCTCTCGGCACCCTACTTCTTCCTCTTTGCTCCTCGCTTTCCGGCCCTCTCCTCCGCGAACCGCCGACAGCGATTCCGCGTCGTCTTATCCCACGTCCGATTGCGTTTTATTCGCAAGGGGTAAGCCCACGCGAGTCTCCCGGCGAGCAAACGAAAGCGAAGGAAAAAAAAAAAAAAAAAAAAATGTCCTGCACACGGGCACGAAGAAACGTTGAAAATTAATGTACTTTTATCAGGTTCCGTTGTCGTAATATTTGCCAGCTACCTACTCGCAAGATACCCGACGATTGTCGCTGACGGCGAGATAATTCCCGCCCAGGACATTTCCAAAGAGATAATCATTCGTATCAGGCGACGTCGGAGGCGCAGATAGGTCTGTTACACAGCTCCGCGCTGTTTGCAAATTACTATTTGTATGCTTGATAAATCATTTAGCGAAACTGGAGGAAGATAAATCTTGCATCGCGTCGAACGATAAGATATACGGAAGAGCGTATCAATTAAAAAAAATAAAAGAAAAAAAGAACACGCTTTAAAATCGACGCAGTATATTTCAAGATATAAATAAAAAGAAAGACGCGACGTAGATGCCAATTTTTAATACTAATTTCATTACTCTCATCCTCTCGATTTTATTATTCGGCCGTAGCGAGCTATGTACGAATTATCTTCGGGAACATCGGTGATTCCCTTCTCTCTCGCGAGACTCATCATTCTTCGCGGTGAAACCGAAACCGTCGCGTTGATACCAGAGTTACGAGACGCCCCGGCGAGGCGGAGGATTCAGCACCCTCGCCACGTACTTTAAAGGTACATTCGCGGAAAATCGATTTGCCGGGCCGCATTCCTCCGAGGAAAATATCGCCCGTCTCTTCTCCCCGTTTAATGCGCACGCCCGTCAGATTTTACGTTCCAGTAAACGCGAGATTATTGTCTGCTTTCCGCACGCACGCGCTATTATTTACCGCCGACGACGGATCGCCGGCAGCCACGAATGCGCCAACAATTTTCAGCCATTGTGCAAACACGGCGAGCGCGGTTTCCAGACGAGAAAAATTCCCGCGGCCGAGTAATTGATAAGTCCCGCTTTTACGAGAAAAAAAAAAAAAAAAGAAAGAAGAAAAAAAAATTTCAGCGAACAAAGATACGCGATGTAAACCGCAAATACGAAATTATATCGTTCTCATTCGAAAAGCTCTTTGCATAATTTCTTTTTTTTTTTCCCTTCCCCTGTCTTTACTTTTTGAAGTCTTTTCTAGCGCTCGGCGTTCCACAAAGTTTCATCCCAATTTTCTTTCTCATCGTTATCATCCGATCTTTACTCCCTTTTGCTTCCTATTTTACCATTTAAACACAATTTCTTGCCGAGGCTTCCGCCTTAATCCCACGCAATCTACACGCCCTCCTCGTATCTCGTACGTTACAATAGCAACTATCCTCCTCTCTGCTGGCATATTTAAACTCTTTCTCCGGCCTGCCCTTCGAAATATTTTAATACGCGATCCGAATATCGCATCTCTATTCCTGTCCATTCCATTTCGCTACCGCGCCTCTCGACGTCTGCCACGCCGGTCCGTTTCTCATGTCCGTTTTTCCTCCCACTTGTTTTGAAATTTTGATTGAATAACAGCCGACCCACATATCGCCCTCGCGTACTTTCTCAATTTCTTGTCCCGCACGTCCGCGTCGATATCCCGGGTTCACGCGTCGCTTGCAACCGAGATAGCGATAGCGCGGGATGTTTCGCCGGCGCGGCCGCTCGCGAAGAGCATTATTCACGTAGCACGCCCGCGACGGATATTAACGGTATTAAATAATACGTTTAACGCTACGGTATTACTCGATCACCATTCTCGGAACTCGTTTTCCCGTCGTTATTTTTCTCAATCTCCTCCCGATCAGGCTCCGACGCTCGCGCGAGTGCCTCCGGTTTAAATCCGCGGGAAATCCGTTGAATCATGCATTCCGGGGGAGAGATCTGGCGGATTCTTCTCCGAACACGCACCACGTATCCATAGTCATCGAAGACGGAAATCCGCGCCAAGCCGAACCGGCGGCATATTCGCTTTCGCGTTTCGCGAAACGTGACGTCAAGACAGACGTGACGACGACGCGACGATCGATGCTATCAGTCCGATTGATATCTCGAGGGAGAGGAAAAAAAAAAGAGAAAAAAAAAGGAGAGAAAAAAGCTAGGGGCAGAAAGCGAGGATTCGCCACACTCGTACATTCCCGCTCATCGATCTGTTTTTCCATCGCGCCGTGAAAAGAAGCCCTCTCTTATTAATATCCACGCACTATTTTTATCCCGATATTATTAACCGCCGCCGTTACTACCCTACCAGGCACGTGACGTGCGCTAATGCGAGAAAAAAAAAAGAGAAGAAAAAAAAGGAAAAAAAAAAAATTAACGATAGACTTTGCGCGCCGGACCTTTCTTTGGCTCGTGCAGTCGAGACGGCACAGCAAAAGCGACAAAGATTTTTGCGTAGACCGTGCGGTCTCTTCCCCGAGCGTATCATCATTTTTATCTTTAAAAAAAAATTCGACGCGCCCTTCGCTCCGCGCGAAACAATTTCCGCCGTCCCTTTTCCCAGAATTTTCGGCCGGGACGAGAATAACGTTGGCGAGAATTCGAAAGAAGCGGGGAAATAAAAAGAGAAGGAATAAAAAAAAAAAAAAAAAAAAAAATTGGGAATCGAGGAGCGGCGATCGCGACGCGACGATGACGGGTGTCACGAATGCCTAGGCATTCGACCTGCAGGTGCAGAAAACTTGACCGAGTTTTGGAAATGTTTGGAACGGTACGCGGCGCAGGGCGACCTAGATTTCACTCCACCGCTTTCCCTCCGCCGCCACTCTCTCTCTCTCTTTCTCTCTTTTTCGCCCTCCCGTCATTCGTAACCCTCGGTCCCCCTGCGTTTTCCCTTCATCCTCCTTCCCTTCTCTGTCGGCTGCTACCCTCCTATTACCTACAAACCCTCATGCAACAGTGCCGTTTGCGTGGGGGATGAACCTCCTTTGGGTGACATTTTGGATCACGCAAGGATACTACTGCGTTTTATTGACTCCATCGAGCTCGAATAAAATATAAAGGTCGCAAAAAAACACGACGTTCCTCGTTGCTAATGCACGCCGCAGAAGTGCACATTCGCGCAGTTGTAAATTCGTTTAGTGACAAGCATTTTTGCTAGAAATCTTTTTCTTGAAATTTTTTGTTTAAAAAGAAAAAAAAAATTCTTTTCACGTAAAGTTAATTAAAGAGTGGAATTTAAAAGATTATTGTGCGTTATTATCTCCGAAAGATTAACAGTGTTTCTTACGTAGAATGCATTTGATTTCTTTTGCAGACGGCCGTCACTCGATCGACTTCTATCAACGCGGCGCGTCAAGGGTGAATAGTACCGGCGCGAATATTGTTGAACGAGGGAAGTTTCGATAACGAAGTTTTGCGTGCTCACGAGAACGCTCTGAGCATTAATCCCCTTTTTGTATTACCGTGTCTCTCCTTCCATTTATCTCGTCAAAACACGATATTTATTAATAGCCGCGGTCCAGTAAAAAGAGACGTGAATAATACTTTAAGTTGTCGGATTAAACGATAATTTCTAAAAGACGCTGTCGAAGGATGAAACTTACGTCGACGTCTAAAGGAACGTCTTTAAATAATTCCCGATTAAATTAGAGTAATCTTTATGCCTCCAGAAATTCCCCGGAGGTTACCTGGAAATACCGCGAAAATCTCCGCGGATATCCAGAGATCCGATTAACAGCCGCTGCTTCTCAGTTCTATCAAATATCTATAATTATCCCGGCGTTTGTATTTTTTTTTTCTTTCTTTTTTTTTTTCTAAGAGATATCTGCAACTTTACGAAACCTACTCTTGACGATTCTCGTCGACGGTTTGTCACCGACGTCTCGCGAAACGTATTTTTCTCAGCGATAATCCGATTCGCTGCTTGCGCCGGCCGCGCGTTATCAGACGTTGCAATAAACCGCGGAGCGTAAATTGAGCGACGCAAATTGATTAATTCGCCGCCAAGCATGGCGTTCTATGTTTACGGGAGTATCGATTGCTAATGGCTGTTTGCTTGAATTGGAGCTTTCGCCGCGAAGTCACTTCGGCGCGGATAAACTTCTCCCCGTCGCGTGCTTTCTAGGACCGAAAAATATCAGCCGTCTCCCAGGAGTGCGGAATCCAATTTATTTCCAAATATACAACTACGCAAGTGCGTTGCCGCAGCGTCCACAGGGGCGTCGGTCGCGTCGAGATAATGCACTCGTAACTCTTTGCAACGCCTTCGAAAAAAAAAAAAAATAAGAACGCAATCTCACGTCGAACGACCGGCCTCATCGTCCGCAAAACAAGTCAAACGCGAAAGTTTTAATAAACCTCGACGATGCTCCGCGTAGTAAAGAAAAATCCTCGGCGTCGTGGGTGCAAAAACGAGCCGCGCGTACAAGAGGAATCCGCCGGACAAAGTACAGCAATATTTTTGTAAAACTGTTACGGCAGATAAAATCTGCTGAAGAAACAAAAAGATTGAATGCACCGCTGGTGGAATCAGGTTGACCCATTTCTCCGCGGGCAACATTATTCCGAAGTGGAAAATCAAATCGCGGCAATTAAATATAATGCGGGGGATGGCTTGGACGTAAAAAGAGCACTTCGGAACGTTAAATTCTTTGACCGATTTTTAAAATCGATCCGCGAACGTCAATCTTTCCGGTCCAATTAAGCCCGACATGAGAATTCTATTAAAATCGAATCTACTTGCGAGGGGGATCGAAGAGGCGGGAAGCTCGTCGGCCGTTCGGATCGTTTGTCGCTGAATTGCGGCTCGGTAAAAAGTGGAGTATTTAACCATTATTATTTAACCGCGTATTTGCATTATTATGCCAAGACCTCTGTAAATCAAATAAAGTGCGGCGGACCTAGCACACCCTGTATGTAATATGATTATCAGCATCGGTATCGCGTGACATCGCTCTCTTGCCCAGGAGTTATTACCCCAATTATCTTAATTACCGCGGTTCCTGCAGTTTTTCGTATGCGAGGGTAAAATCAGAGCGGCGGGCTGGAGATCGAGGACGAAGTGGTAGAAGGAAAAAAAAAAAGGGGGTTAGACGACTCTCGTTTTTGCCGTCTGTCAGCCCGGCGATGCTGAGATCACGGGAATTTCGCGAGGTAACAATAATGCCCGACGCGGATATACCCAGAGGAAAATGTAGTCCCCGACTGTAATTTTACGATATTTTTCACCATAAATATAGCTGACTCCGTCGTTTCCACCATCGTAATGGTCGGACTCGACTACATTTGTTTCTCAGAAATATCGTTAAATTATTGCTGAGGGCTAAAGTGACTAAACTTTACTCTCGGCACGAAGTATTGACTTCCAAACGGCGAGAAATTGATCAATTGAAAATTTAAATGTTTTATCATGCCATACTAATTATAAAATTTAAATTTAAATTTAAAAAAAAAAAAAAAAAAAAACCCTAAAGCTTTAATGCGACTTTGCGAAGCACCTCGTACCATCGCATTTCCAGGTTCATAATTTATAGGGCTGCGTAATCGATAGATGAGCACCACCTGCGTTAAGCGCGATAATGCTATTCAACGATTATTGCATTGTTTATTGTCCAGTGATGCTATTTTGTTCCCATCTGCTCGAGCGAGAGGGAAGAGAAAGCATCCTCGAGAGGATTGCGCGGGGGGGATCGGCCGATCGATTATTTAGAATTAGCGCGTTCGCGAAGAATATCACGTTATTACGCCATTACCCCGGCATTACAAAGAGACTAATAATGCACACGGCAATTAACGCGCGGAATTAATATAGCCGGGGAAACTCGGGCGAAATAAAATGGGATTTTGTTTACGCAACGCGGTGCTTTTTAATTTAAAAAACCCGGGCGCCTCGCGGTCGCGGCGATCGTTCTTTCGCGCGCCGTCTCCACCGGAAATATATAATTGTCTTCCGACCAAATCCGAAAATAATGAGGATGTAATTGTTCCGCGATGAGACCCAGAGTAAATCGTGCGCCTTCCGTACCTCGCGGCGAATTTTAATTGCACGGCTCGCAAACAAGTAGGTTCGGCTTTTACATTTATTTGTTAGAACAAAATGCTCGCGTGGGCCCTCCTACATTAATGCAACGATTTGTCCGATGAAAATGAAGGCAACGCCGTGGTTCATTCCACGCCAGACGCGTGCAATTCGAATGTCTCGCGCGGGTGAAAGTGTCACGATACGTCTTGCTCAAACCGAAACACGACGCTGGACCGCAAGAACACAATTCCCCTCACCTAGACGCCGTGTTTCGCACCTAAGATATCACCCGTGTGTTACTTCACCCGTACGCCTCGTTTCGTCCGTGTATTTCGACGGCTCCACTCGCGCCCGCCGTATTAAGGGTGCCTTTGAATTATCGATGACATCTATCACGATAAGGTTACTTAATACCTCTCGCCATAAATTTTATTAATCAATGCGATTAATAATCCTTACCGCGTACGACGGGAACTATTATTATCGGCACGAGATGCGTATCGTCACGGCGCCGTAATTATGTACAGGCCTTTAATTAAAATTCTAATTGCAATTGGTACGGCGAGTTCGAAGGCGCGGCGCGGCAATTCTAAGTCCGTCTCGCTAAGAAACGGGAGCTCGCGGAAAGCGAGCGACCTGATATCTAAGTCATTAGACGCGGAAGGGTTAAGGGCCGCCTCATCGCGACTGCATTGTTCAATTTGAATCTTCCCCGTTCGCACTCCGGGTTTCTCATCCTTCTTCCCATTTAGATCGCAATCGCGGGCGAGACAATAAACGCAACGAGCCGCGTTCGTAATTAAAGCGAACGGTGCCCCGCGCCCCTCGATGAAGTCGGCCGGTTGAAAATGGATCCGAGCAGATTTATTATAAATCGAAAGGGAAGAGTGGCGATATACATTTGAGAAAGGCAGCCCGCCGATGTACAAGTACGACAAATTAATTAATTTAAACTGGATGTACCGCGGGACCACTCGAGCTACCTCGTTGAAGCATAAAGAAATGACTCGCAATGAATAAGCAATGGTTTCGTTAGTTAACAATCGATCCTGTTTCGATCGACGAAGAGAAGTACAAAAAGCAACGGCCCTTCATCTCTGATCTTGTCATTTACAATGCGAATAAAATAATGCGGAAAAAAAAAAAAAAAAACTTGCGCGTAACAATTAATACGTAACGGATAATTAACGCGTCGTTTTATATTTATCAAATAAGCAAATCGTGTCAGCAATTTTGATTATACCGAAATTAATTTCACCGCTTATTTGCCCCGGTGGTTTTATTATCCGATTTTATTAAGTTCGCACGCCTCGTTTCGAAACTTTCTTGCTTGTTGTTCAAGCAAACGCCCTGGTTTCCGGCGAGATACCGAGGATAAATTTTGTAATTAATTACGTTAAAAATCACATCGAAAAGTTAGGCAGAGGCAAACACGCGTCGAGGCGGATCCCACCTACGTCTTTAGGGCCACGTTGCCTAATTAGCGGCGAGTGCCGCTGTTTTTCCGGGGAAAGCTTTCATTGCGTCGGCAGAATTTTGGTCTCGTTACTTCGTGCTTTTTTTTTCAATAGACACGACTCGCGAAGGGGGATCGATTTTTCTCGATATAACCGACGACGGTGACGAAAACAACGTCGTTGGCCTGCGGCTTTCGTCATTCGCCCGTCAGCTCGTCGCGTCCGCGTGATCATGTCGTTCAGCGCAAGGATGGGAAATTTTAATCGAATCACACGATCGGTCTATCAAAGCGAGGCACCACAATAACGTCACATCCGTGTCGGCCAATGGGGATCGGCCTGGAAATCATACGCGTCCCCATAAACTGCGGGCTCTCTAAAAACCGTGGCCGGCCAGGCTGCACGAAAAAATAATTCGATGCTGCGAGCAAATCGATTACTTAAACGGCTCCACTTTCATCGCCGGTTAACGATAATCAAATGACAGATTTATTTGCGATCTAAATGCTCGGTCGAGAAATTTTTGACAATTGAAAATTTCAACGCGCCCTAAAAAGATCGCGAAAACTGTGAGTTAATTAATTGAATTGAAATTCGTTAGTTCTGCCAGCGTGGAGATTTTATCGGTTAACTATTTCAGGATGCAGCTGGATTTTTCTTTTTTTTTTTTTTCTCCCCTCCGTCTTTCTACTCAAATCTAATCACGCGACTTATCCTCCGTGCGCAACCTTTTAAACAGCGCTGACTTTATTAATATTCCTTTTACATGCCGATAATTTATTTAAAACGGATCCATATGCATTACCGCGTGCACTATACGTATATGTAGACACTCGCGGACATTCGCGAGGTAAGTTGAAGCGAAAAGAATGACTATTTAATAGAAAACTGTGTGGTAAAATCTAAAAGTCCCTTCCTAAATAAAAAAAAAAAAAAAATACGCCGCCGAGTGGACGACGGAAGAAACCCGACGATACGCGAGAGCGTGAGCTTTTTTTTTCCCCTCGCAAAGGTAGCAATAATTTCGTTTCCTTCGATATCGCGAGGGCTCTATCACCTTCGCGCCGACAAACGGACCTAACTCGATAATAAAGCTGTCAACGTGAAAGAATCGAGTCCATCTCGGATACACGCGCTCTCTTCGATCGCGATCTTGATCCAAGAACCGTCCCTGACTTTTCGATAGGGGCGCAATTATAATTAATTAACACGCTCGCGCGACAATCGGCGTAAGCGCGAAGCGAAGGTCCCTTTGATCTTCGCCTCCAGATTCCGATCGGGATTCGGACACGCTCGGATAATGCAGATTCGGCGAGCTGCACTCGTTATCTTCCGTCTATCTCGCGCCGCCTATTTATCTCTCGTGCTATCTCATACTTCTTATCTCGGACTTTATATATATCAATTCGAGGAGGCTCCTTAAAACCAGATAAGCCGGGCGATCGTTGAGGGAGAATATACCGAGCGGAAATAAAGTCCGGCGAAGTTCGCCGCGCGCGTCCTTTCCTGCGGAAAGTTCGGGCCAGAGCCGGGGATATAAATCTGCGAGAGAATCGGAAGGAAGTATCACCGCGGAAATTTACGTTTGCCGGACGAGGCTTCATCGATCTGCAAAACAACCCGGGCAATGCTCCGCGCGAACCGCTGTTGTGCATAACGACTTTATCGGCATGCCGATAATAGGTCAGAATTGCAGTGGATCACGACGAGAATATACACACGAGGCTTCAAGCCGTTCGAATCTGATTAGACCTCCTCGTCCACCGACATTGCGATTTGATTGAGCCGAGTTGAGAAGTCCGACCCGTTGCCTCGGGCATTAAAACATATTTTTCACGACCATATAAATAATTATTCAATATTTTTATTCCTATTTCATTGCTGTTAAAAATAAAATTAAAAAAAAAATCTAAGATCTGGTAGATTAAATATTAACTTAAAAAAAAATAATAAAAAAAATGTAAACTTAAATTGAAGCTAGGCTGTCTTATTGCTTATACTGCGTGAAGTTGTTGCACGCAATAAGAAAGGCAAATGGATTTACGTCTTCTTACGAGGAGGATAAAGCAGTAAGGTTTCCACGTCGTGCAATCTCTTTCTCAATAGGCCAAGAGTATTTCCTTCGCGTATCCGAAGATACAACAAACATTCGCGATGTCCCTTTTACCGGTAATTCAATTTATATCTGAATATAATTTGCGTTGCGCAAAGCCGCGCGGAAATAAGCGAAGCGTTCCTTTCCCAGCGTTATATTTGACATCGGCTAGAAGGTATTTCGAGACCGGCGGCTCACGTGCGATCCTCCGCAGCGTGTAAATTAATGAGACAGATAATCGAGCGTGTGTTAAAACGAAGCGATCGGGCGCTATTAAGAGCGCCTTTATCGAGGCGCATTTAACGGGGAGGACTTAGAACCTTTTGACGAAGCATCGCGACTTTCTATATCCAACAATTTCCGTTGGGGTGTTTTACGACGCCCGGCTTACCCATCCTCCCCAAAATCTCCGCGAAATGTACCGCTGGAGACGGCAAAATAAAAGCGGGGCCGACACCCGGAACCAGCCGGGCGCGCCATTACGCGCGGGTGTTTTATTACGAAATATTATCCCCCGGAGAACGCGGCGGGGTAACGCCGGCAGTCGCCGAGGTTTACTGACCCGGCAAGCCGGGGGTGGCGATGTCGTCGCCGCTCCGTTTTCATCGAGTGTAAGCCGAGAACGTCCCGGCCGTCTTCTAAATTTCTCGCGCGCGGGAAGTTTCGCTTTATCGTCCCGACAACGTTCGCAGGGGAGGAACTACGCCGGGACAACACGCCTCGGTTGTTAACGTTTCGGATGGCTCGGACACGAGCAACGGGGACAATAATCCGGCCGCGATTAAACCAGCAGTAATCGCCCCGCGCGAGGAGCGATAAATTCTTTTACTCGAGAAGTCGCAACGCAAAGATATAAGTATTAAGATTTTATTTTCGATAAGTTTTATTTCTTATAAAATAATATCGCGCCGCTGCGCGGCCAGGAATAAAGACCTTTTGTCGCACTCTACTTTAAAGAAACGCTGGGGGGGTCTGAAAATATATTACATAAGACTTAACATTAAAAATATATCCCGGGAACTCGAGGGACGCCAAGGGGTTCGCGTGAACTATGCGTGCGTGCGAAGGGAAAATAAAAAGCCCGCCGGTTAATGGCAATCTAATTTTCGTAAATATCAGGAAAATGTCAGCGGGGTGACGTGTGGGTCGCCGGCAATTACCACCGCCGCGGGCGATAATCTCTAATTATTTGAAAAACTTTTTTTCCCCCCCTGCTGCTGCTTATACTTCTTTCATATCGCAAATTCCTTGAGGTCGCCGGACCAGTTTCTCGCGTTCCCCGACCCTTTTCGGAAACTTCCATACTTATCAATTTAACGAAATCTACAGAGGTAAAAAATCTACAGAATATCTTAACAACATATTAAACTACAAAAAAAAAAAAAATCAGTGATTTATTAAAAATCCGCGCCTCGGTCTATAAAAAGAATTTCTGAATTTTTCGACAAAATCAGAAAAATGAAATAAAACCTTTCAATTATTTTATTAAATAATTTTATAAAATATTTAAATTTCCATTTCGAACATTATTCGCGTATGTACATCGGAAAGACACAAACGGCGGATCGCCACATATTATTCCCTATGCGCCGCAGCACGCTTCCTTCTGTGCCGAGAATAACTCAAAAACGGGTGACGTCAGGCGATAAAACGGAAGGCGCGTGGGTCGATTTCCACATACATGATTTTTCCGCAGATCTGCTCCCGTCCCGTGAGTTTAACGGGGAAACCTTGAAAAAGAGCGGTGAGATCGTCGGTCAGACGACGGGAGCAGACTACGATATTTATCCAGCGTCTATCACTTTTGCTCTCGCGATAAAGCGATAAATAGGTTCGCGAGGGCGCAGGTAAAGGTTTAAAGGACGCGAGACCCCCCGGATATTTGCGAGTATCTCGCGCCTCCACGTTCCCAAGGGGAAAGAATCGTGCGCCGTGAAAAGTCATCGGCTCGACGACAACGATACGGGCGGCTTCTTGCACGTGCACGTGTCTTCCTACAGTTTTTCTGCGTACCTCACGGGGTCAGTCCAATCCTAGGGGATCGAGAAACCCTCCCACCCTCTCGCCCTACACGTTACTTTCTCCGTGCGGTTATTTCGTGTCCCTCGCCCTCCGCGGTTTCCGGCGTTTTTGAGGGGAATAGGGACGCGATGTAGGACATAAACGCAAATGAATTGATGGAGTTTGAGAAAATAAAAGAGAGAAAGAGAGACGGAAAACCGCCGATTACCGCGTGTAAGAGAACATAGAGAAAGATTGCGGGATTGAAAAGAAAGATGGGACGATAATAGGGAAGAAATAGAGAATGGAGAAGGTAAAAAAATGAAAACAAAGAGGGCAATGGATAAAAAAAAAAAAAAAAGAGAGAGAGAAGAAATAGGAACCGATGTGCGAGGAAAAAGGAGAGACGGTGAAAAAGTGCGAGAGAAAAAAAAGATGAAGAGAGAGCGAAGAAGACAGGGTGGAGAGAAAGAGAGGGACGTCGAGTAAGAGGAAAAGGGCGCGAGCTACGACGAGCAGCCGAGGGCTCGCGGAGGGTGAACGAGAGGCAGAGCGAGGGAGAGAGAGAGAGAAAGAGAAAGAGGAGAGCAGAGGGTAATAGAGGCTGGACAAGGGAGAGAGAGAGAAAGGTGGCACGCGCAATGCGGGTATTGATTCACGGCGGCGGCAGCCGGCAGCCAGCTTGAAACACACGACCGCGCTGAGTCGACTCGACTCCACGACTCGATTCACCATCGAGGCAAGGAGGGATCAAGTCACAAGCCAGAGAGAAGACAGAGAGGAAGAACGAGGGAGAAAAGGATTAGAGAAGACGCGAAAAAGAGAACGAACAAAGGGACCCCCCGTGTCGTTGAGTCGATCGGTTCGATTTCACAAATCGTTTATCGGTCGAACTATCCCGAATCTTTAAAGAATTTACTGTCGATTCCGGTATCGAGATCTCGCACGGACTGAATACAAAATCTCTACAGGAACGATCTCCATGAGAGTTCGGTACCGACGAAATTGAGGATGCTCGGCGATAAGCTTAGGATGCAGGAAGAAATTCCCTCGATCCTCCCTCACGTGAGAATAATAATAATTAAGTGTACCGTAAAATAAAATTAACTCGAGCAACTTTTCCCACGAATCGCGAAAACTTCTCGAAGTAACGTCGCGAAATTTTTGACGCGAACCAGCGAAAGTTGATAACGATAATCTAAATTTAGTCCCACCTTTATCTGGCATGGTGGGTTACGAAAAGGACGAGCACATGTTGAGCTGAAATACCGTTTTACAGCCACCCTGTATACTACTGCATAATTACGCGAGCCGTAAGGAACGAGAAAAAGTAGCGTGCTTGAAAGCGCACGGGAAAGATCCGGTTTCAGGGTTAGGACCGATCAGGGTTAGATGGTATCGGCCGGGGCTTTTGCATGCGCCTAACATGGCCGGGATACCCCCAGCATTGCGTAGGATTGGACCGGCGCTCCCACGAACCATGCGACCGCTAATAAAAGTGTGGGTGCACGGCTCGCGGTATAAATAAAATATGCCCGATGCAGATATAGATATAACGTAAGTATTTTGCAATACACAAAGAGTAGAAAGTGTTTCGCGCTGCTTTCGCGATAAAAATATTCCCTTGGCTTGGGACCCTTTTTCTATAACTTTCAAAGGCGGACCGCCTACAAATTCCGATTTAAAACGACTAACAAAAACAGAATTTTTATCTGCGTAAACAGCTTCCTTCCTTAAATAAATATGTTTTTTTTTCTTTCTTTTTTTTTTAACTTATTTTCCGTAACGTGAAGGAAATTTATAACGAAAAGTTTTGCTGTTCTTAATAATAAGATTTAATGCCGGGCAAGTTTGGTGCGTTTACATAATTCACGGTTTACGTTGAACTATCTAAGGGCTCTGGTGAATCGGGACCCGAATTCGTTCCGACGATAAAATTGATCGGGTCTGTTAAACGTGCCCGATCGTACGCAGGGCGATATGATATTTTCCCTCCCCTTCAGATTAGGCAAATTTCGATTCCGTGCGGTTCGATTCGCGCTCGTTAATAAAATCCAGCTCGGTGCGGGGCATCGATCGCGCCGGCGGCCGCGAAGACAATGCGGAATCGAGCGTGATAAATAAAGGAGGGTGCACGGATCGGCGGCGCGGATAGGTACGTCCCTTAATAGCAAAGGTCGAAAACCTTGTCGAGTTGACTCGCGGGATAGCGCGCAGACCTACTTCCACGTAACGTCGATTCCTTTTATTGATTCTATTTTTGCGAGAAGTCGGGAGAGAAAGAGAGAGAGAGAGGGAAAAGCTCACCCTCGCCGCGATCGCCAGTCGCGTCGCGATTTCTGCATCACCGTTTCGGCTTCTTACCGAGAAATGACGACCGGAGCTGATATCTGAAACGTCATCGTAACTGTCCAAGCACCGCGCCCCAAAGCCGATGTAAAATGAAAATTCCCTTGAAATTAGGCCGGTTATTTTTGTACAATATTACATGGGACGTACGTAAAGCCGGGCATTATTATTCATTAATTGGAAATCGATATTCGGTAATTCAATTTTAAATAGAGAATGCTAGCGGAGTAGTTGGCACGATCATTCTTGCGGTAATTACGCGAGCGCGCGTCAATAGAAAATACGTAAAGGTATTAATACGGTGGAAAGTATCACGAGCAAATATTAAACTACAATGTCGCGTAAAAAGCGAGGCGCACGAGAAGTAAATATAATAGACGAAGCGGCGGACAAAATCGTTAGACTTTTGACGAATTAAAATATCGTTTAACGTTCGTAGGAAAGTTCGCAAAAAAAAAAAAGTGTAACGTCGCTCGTTTCGGAAATAGAAGATGCTATCGATTTGAGAAGGGTTTTAATAAAAAGGGGGGGAATAAAAAAAAAAGGGGAACGCAAGAAAATGGTAAAATTGCCCCGGTCGCGAAAACGATCGCCGGTCGAAATAGAGAACGAGGGGGAGAGAAAGGAAGGGAGAAATCGTAATTAGATTCGCGCTGGTGAACGGCCGACGACGGCGCACGTTGCTGGAAATAGAAAGTAATGACTGAACAATCGAAGGCTAATCGATAGTGTGTAAAGCCGGACGGGCGGACGACGCGAGGGGTGTGCAGACACTTCGCTACATTAGACTTTAATTCGGCCGCAGTAGTGCATGACCCGACATGGTCAGACGCGACCCCGTCTGGCACTATCTCAGCGATACGCTCGAAGGTTAACGTTATCACTAGCGGATAATCTAAAATTTAATAATTTTAACACGTTTTTTAAAGCATTTTTCGTTTAATCGTTTTTCTCAAGCGAACGAAAATTAAATATAATAATGTTTTTAAATTATCAAATTATTAATGCAGTAAATTTTAATTTAAATCGGTACTGCAGGAATTGCTTGCTAGATTGTATAATATCAGGGTAAAAGCTCCGTTTGCCAAACGCCGGCTTAAAGATTGAACGCTAGGGGTTGGAAATATTACCGACGGTTGTAGCGTACTTGCGTAATCTATCCACCAGCGAGTCCTACGTTATCAGAGTACAGTTTACTACCTTTGGCAGAGCGACCGATATCGACCCTCGTCGGCTTTATATCGAGGGGTAAAAGAGACCATCAAGGGGTGAAAAGGGGTTGAAACAACTACCGACAACGTCGGTAAAATAAATTTCGCGCAGATAAAAACTGGAGATAAAATATCCCGCTTGCTAACACCCTTGTTATAATTTACACGAATTTTTGCAAGTCAATGTATATTTCATTTATTACTTTTGAACAAAAGCTTTAGTAGGGAGTTAAAAATTATCTCTCGCCAAAACGCTTCATCGCGATATCTAAATAGAATTTATTCGAAAATTCTAATTTAAAATTCCAACAAGCAAACCTAATTTAAAAAGAATGTCCCCAGAGCTTTTCTTCGAAGTTGAAAATTTTCCAAGCCATGCATTTGTCGTAGTTAAAAAGTCAAATAAGAAAAAGTGCAAGTTTACTCACATGATATCGCCGAGCTTGAGCCGCGTTTGTATAAGGGCGCAGCTCTTGTGGTCGCTGGTAGTGACAGCCCTTCGTCTCCTGGTGCTATACCGCGGAATCGTATCCATGTGTATCGCGCCGTCGGCCGCGTTTCCGGAACCACCGGATGTGGCGCCATAGCCGACGTAGCCCAGATTTCCGCGCACCAGCGGGATGCTGCCACGCCGACGTGAAGACACGTGCCGACCTCCCACGCCGCCCAACATCTGGAAAGATACAACATAAGCTAATTAAACTCAAGTCATTTCATACGAAATTGCGATGTACTTAAAAAAAAATTTTAACGTCTAGAAACAGAGCATTAATAACTTATAGATATTTTTTTTCTGATTAATAAAGCCACGAAACAATGAATGAATAAATGGAAGAAGGATCTTGTATGTTTGACTTTTTTATTTTTCAGTTGTTATATTTTTATCGTCGGAATAAAATTTTCGAAAAGATTTCTATCGAAAAACAGCCAAGAGTATTATTGTATTCAAATCAATTTTGCTATCGAAATAAAAAAAATATCAAAACACGGAACTGACGTATCTTTGGATTTCTATTTTTTTTACACTCCAATCCTCCTTAAAAAAAAAAAAAAAAAAACGTTACAGTGTAGTGACATGTCGTGAACGATGACGCAACGAAAAATAAAATAATCGCACCCAACGTTTCTGCCTATAGACTATTTCATCCGATATACACTTTCGAAATTACGGTCGTTGCTCATAAATCAGCATGATACTTAAAATCAGATGGCACGCATGATTTACGTGACGGTAAACTATCCAGGCCTGAGTAAAGTTTCTCTTGCTTAAAAAAAAGAGAGGAAAAAAAAAAAAAAAAGAAGGAGAGAACTGCGAGGGTAAATTAACGAGGCATAGAAGAAATCTAGCGAAGCGTTCTTTCGTTAATTAGGTTACGTTGACTGGCCTAATCTCAGCGCATCAGAGGCAGCCGGCAGTCACGCGATCGAGCACTTGTGCCCGTCTATTTTCTGGTACGCGTACCGGCGTACCATTAATAGCATTTTTCTTTTTTTTTTTTTCCCTCCCTAATGTATCGGCGATGCTTAACTAATCCCCAGATCGATGAGAAAAAGTCGGTCGTCGACTGTCGAATTTAAAACTCTGGGAAAGAAGAGCCGGGCGCTCTCGGTGGCGGCCGCGAAATCTCAAGCCGGACAAATAGATTCGCGCTTCATTCGTTGCACAAGCGTCAGAGGCATCGTCTCCCGACAACGTGCGCGAAAATATTCTATTAATTACTCGTACCCGCGTCCAGCATACGTATCGGCTGCCTCGCGGCTTTTCAAACGTCACAAGCGCGCGCGGATCTCCTTTCCATTTCTACCTTTTCTCTTCATTTCCTGAAAGCGTCCGTCGCGCGCGTTGAAATGATGGAAAATAAAAGCGCCAACGTTATCTAGATATTGCGAAATCCGATTAATCATCGCCCGATGCACACGTCGGGTTCGTTACTCCCGGCGAACCGTAAACGTGCGGACCTCCCTACCTCTAATTATCCACCGCGTGAAAGGAAAAATCATCGGGAGCTTTCGCAATGCTTTCTCGGCAATCAGTACCTCGGTGCGTAAAAAGAGCCGGCGGAAGAAAGAGAGACGTTAAAGGTTTCCTGCGGGTAATATTTTATGGCGCATTAAAAAAAAAGAGAAAAAAATAAATAAAAGAGGGGAAAAAACTGAGAGACATTATTTTTATATTCGTCAGTAACTTATAAATATTCTGGTGAACAGAGAGACCTCGATATCAACCTTTAAGGAACGATAAAAGGGATTGAACGATATTCGTTAAAATCGAATGAAAAATAAACGGCGCTCTTTAAAATCATCCTTAATGAAAGCTCGGAATTGAGGATTGTAGATGTTGCGAAGTAAAATTATTTCGATTACGGATTAATCAGCCGCGTTACCATATCACCGTTGTTTCAGCGAACTATCAAATTTGAGACTTTATTGCGAGCAGAGTTCGCCGAAGTTTACCACCAAGCGCATTACGCTAAGCAGGCGCACGTAGGTCGGTACACGCTAAATAAGTACATATCCGTGGATCGAGGAGCATGCTGGGTATACAGTTTGCACGTTGCGTGCTCCCCGTGCACGAAGTCTCCTCAGACTAGTAAATTATGATTTCGTGAAATGCCAGGGATCCGGCGACGAGATGGATATCGAGATCCCGCGACCGAAATATTTTAACCTGGCAGGGAAAAGGTCTCGCGGCGGAATTTCGCGATGGAATCTCGGCATCGAATTAAACGCGAAACAAAAGCAACGGCGGTGTTTTCGAAGTAAAAAAGGATCGCGTCATTCGCCCCGGCCGGTCCCCGCGGCGAAAAGAAAAAGGGCAGCTAATTGAAAAATCACGAGGGTGCTTAATTTGTGTGTTTTGCAGCTGGCCCCGTATTCCCCCGATGCAAAAAAAAAAAAAAACCCTTGCACGCGACGCGATTAAATCCGCAATTTTCCGACGTTCATTTCTCACGAATTGCATCGCGATATTCGCGGGCATCGGCAATTCGCGGGCGTTAACACGCGTCAGTTCTCGCGCGGTTATTTGCGCGCACGAATTATTATCCGGTCCGGCTTTATCGAATGAACGAAACGGAATTACAATCCATTACGGGCACGCCCACGCGCACATCTCGATACGTCGCAACGTGAAATTTCATTCCGAGCAGACATCGCTGTTGCGATACCATCGTTTTGCATTCGAAAGTAATTAATTTACACATTTTTATGCTAAATTTCTTTCTCTCTCTCTCTTTCCCCCTTTTTTTTCTTTCTTTCTTTTTTTTATCCTTGTCTGTTCTATCTCTCTTTCTTGCTCTCTCGTGTCCCATCGGACTCGTTTCAACGCCTCGCCTTCATCTACACATCAGCCATTCATGCGTTTGTTCCCCTGCATAAATGCGTGATGGAATAAAAGTCGGTAAAAAAAATTGAGACCAGTTTCGTTGCGTTCCTCTGCATTCTCACTCATCGTTACATGAAGCGAGAACACCGCGCGCGGATAACGTATCTAATCGTGCACCCAGATAAAAATCTACGAAAAGCCGCGCATCGATACGCAATTAATGACACGGCGTTCAAACGATTTCGCGAGCTCGCGTAGATCTGGCCGCGGTTTTCCCGTTTACAGGGGATTCCACTTAGCGAGTCATTATTCATTACATTACTTATGCAAACCGTCGCTGTTAAACTGTCATTGTCCGTTTGCCCGTGCTCAATCATTTACGCAAATTACTGCATCGCGTAACGCGTAACCGTGTAAAATCATTTATTTATTTCGCCCGCGCGTTCGCACGAAACTGATAGAAGAAGACGAGGAGAAAATTGAGCGCGGCGGAACATGCAAACACCCCTGGGCTTCTCCGTCCCCTTTCGCGCACCGCGCCGTTCGCCGCTCTCGAATAATGAGAAATCGAAGGCGAGAGGCGGGAGGGAAGTGTATCAACGTGCTTCGTGTAATCGGGCTTAGGAAAAATACGCGGATCGCACGACGTATACGCGTAACCGAGTTCCTGAGTCTTCCCGCGGCGGTGGTCGAAATTTTCGGGTAGCAACCTGTTGCTAGGCACCCCCGGGAACTCTTACCCTCGCCCGTGTTACCCGGCAACCCCTGCGCTGCCCTACCTCTCTCTTTTTCTCTCTTTTCGCCCTCCCCTAACCCTTTCAGCCGCCGTTTCTTCCTCCACCCGTCTGCCTTTACACGTAAGCGAGGGGGAGGGAGGGGGAGGGGAGGGGGAGGGAGTGCGCGCGGGCGTTCTCCCTTTGTACGTACAGCTCTTTCCCTCGTTATCTTTTTCTAGATAACAAAATGAATATCTCGCCCGAGAATCTCTCTTCGCCGACTCCTACACGGTCCGTCCGCGTAGGGATACCATTTTTATTCCGTCCATTGTCCTTTCCACCTCTCCCGCTTTCTTTGTCCAGGCCGGCGCCCCTTCCTCTCGCGTGTTTCGCTTGCGTCAAGCTCAACCGAGTTCAAGTTCCACCGAACGTTTAGGTCGCCCTTGCTTTTAGAGCATACTTTTTTTTTTTTCTTTTTGTCTCTCGGCCCTCTCGGATAATAAAATAACGCGAAGTACTTTTCGGTACAAGATCGGCGATATCTCGTTTAGCAAAGATTCTCAAAATGTTTGCAATCACCTCGGAACATATCTCACTCGCCGGTTTCTCGCCGATCGGTACAAAATGCCTACGTCGACATATAGAAAATCTAATAAAGAACCGAAGGGATTGGCTTCCCGTAAAATTAGTTTCACCCCGGAGCCACTTCTTACGTCGAAGGGTAAGAGAAGGAGGCCGAACGAGGGCGAGGAGTCCCGTTCGAGTGCGCGAAATGAAAGGGAAAAGTAAATTTATAAGACCGCTGTTAGGGCGGGGGGACTTTTTACCGCGTCGGATTATAGGAAATCTCGAAGGGCGAGTAATCCCGTGCATAATGAAGGCACGGATTAATTATTTAATTATCCTGGATACGTCAGTAAGATCGTCGTGAAGAATAGAAGTTTATCAATTTATCGATTCGCTAAGAGCGATTTTATTTATTGATAAAAAATTAACAGCGCGAAATACCCGGCGATTTATTCGGCGAGCCCGATAAATCGCCCGTGAGTCGCTTTTGACGAAACAACGGATCGCAACTCTTTTACGCGTATCGCGTTACAATGCGCTGTTATCGGAATCGCAAATGCGCCCCGACAAACGATCGTATAACAAAAACCGTCCGACCGATTCGAGTTTTAATCACTGGGACGAGCCGCGCCGCGTCTACGAATAGTTGGCAGGCTATAATGACGAAGTTTCACTGACTGAGGGGTCGCAACGATATCGCAGCTGAAACTCGCGGCGAAGTGCCGCCTGAGTGGAAAGTTCGGGACAAGGAACAGCCACCGCGCAATGATATAAGAAGGTTTTGTAATATAATCAGCGATAAAAACAAATTTGCAATTGCGGTTATAATTGTCTCCCGTTTCAACGACACAATCCGCAATCAACTGCAGGCATGCCATCGCCGCATTTTAATATAAAATCGCTTAATTATGTTATTGTTAAAACCCTCCCGCGATAAGCGTATACGATAAATTATCGGTAATAACGATCTGGAACAAGCAGACTAATGGAAAATACATCATCTCACGAGATAAACTGCGAGGCTTACTCGGCGGGAGCAAGCGATAATCCGGACGTTGACTCTTTTCCCTTTTTTCAGCGCTGCACTTTAGGCACAGCGGGATCTAATTCCTTCCCAACCCTCTCTCTCTCTCTTTCTTTTCTCGCTTTCTTTCCCTCACGCGACTATAATTCTCATCGACTATTAATGGAGAACGAGGAACAACAGCGCGAGAAAGAAGGAAATTCCGTCTAGATTTTCTGCAAAATCAGTTCATTTTGTTAGACGTCTGCATCCGACACTTCATAAACAAACTCGCGTGAAACGGAGAATAGGGGAAAAGGGGAACGAGCGGGAGCGACAAAGCGTGCCGCGTTGCGAGATTTCCCGCCGCGTTTCGCTCTCCGCGTGGTAATTTTGCCTGCAGTCCCTTTGATCTAAATCGTCCGCAGCCTGCGACCTGCCGCGCGCGCGCCTTTGACGCGAGGAATTTTACGCAGACGGTGGCTTAAAACTGAACATCCCGTCCTTTCACTCGGCGACAATGGACCGGAAACTTGATTACGGAAAATACAATATCGCGGAGAGTTCTTCGTGCGCGCGGACTCACTCTTTGAAGGCAACCCTTTGTATATTTCAGAATCGCGTAAAGAAGTAGGATCCGAAGTATTCTTCAATTACTCTGACTGTCGATATGTCTGAAAATTTCAGTTTCCACCACCCTAACGTGACGAGCAAACATCTAATCCTTTTTTTAATTTAATATAAATCTTTCCTCTCCGGCCGAAACGGCGATTGTACTTTTCTACAAAGATGCATACTTTGCTACGAACGCGAGTTATCACCGTCTTGTGGATATCATTTTCGCGCACGTGTAAACTGTTTATTTCAACGAGCTTGCGCCCAGGTGAGATTAATCTTATCATTTATCTTCGCGTAACAAACAGACTCGCTAGTTTCCGCTTGCTCAAGACTGGCAAGTTCCCGAAGGCTTGCGGTCGTCGTCGCGCGAAGTTAAGCAGCGAGTTCCTCGGTTAATCAAAACGGGTATCGTCGCCGGGATCGCGGCGCGAAGGTTTTACGGGCGATAATTATGCCGCGACGAGGTACGATCAATCTTCGATACACGTGTAACGCAATCTTGACCGGGCGACAACATCGGCGCATGCATTACACCGTGTCCTGTGAAAGGGTAACGTCATGCCACACGCTCGTTAACGTCGCTTTACGGAATTCCCGGAGGCCGTTCGCGGAACACGCGCGCCGACATTTAATCGTCAAATGAACGGCGCGCGTGCACCAGAAATGATTAGCGCAATTCGACAATCATTGATCAAGCCCGTAAACGGTGCGTTTAATTAAACGCATCGTTAATTAAACCCCGTACGTTTAACTTGTGTATCTTATTATTATGTCGCGTAACATTTATCGTCCTACAATGCGCAAACAAAGTAGATTATCAGTTGTGCATCGTAAACGTCGTGATTACTAAATAAAATATAAGGGATTGCGTTATTTTTTATATAACGTAATAAATAAAATTAAGTAATTGTATTTTTATTAAATGCGTATGCAAATAAAAAATACGACAATTGCCACCGTTGAATTTCTCACTTCGTAATTTATAACCGAGTCTTCATAAAAAAAAAAAAAATGTGCTATGTTTCACATTACGAGCCCAAATCTCAAAAATTCATATACGGAATCCCGGAATCCTTCCATTGGGAAATCGAGGGTTAACGTGAAGTTATCACCTCGTGCCGCTTTTGACGAGAGAGAAAGAGAGAAAGAGAGAGAAAAAAAAAGAAGAAGTTTATCCTCCGCGAATTTTCTGGAGCAGCAGTTACGGCATATCGCCCTAATTTGATTCACCGACACGACTTACAACACGTAATGTTATTTCCTCGAAGCTGAATGTACATTACTTCGGGAGTATCTTACAGTATCCCGCGAGCGAGTAACGCGAACTTACAAACGAGTGGAAACTAGTGAATTTGCTTGATTGCATGGAAATCAAGAGAGTGACAAAAATGGCCGCTTAAATCGAATCGCTTTTAGTTCACAATCGTCCATTAAAGTTACTTTAATTACAATTATTGCAGAGAGACGCAAACGCAAGAACCGGACAACACAGCGATGACAAAGTTGACTTTAATTATTCATAAACTTCGGCGGAAATCGGTTCCTCCGTTCTAAAAAGTTTTTTCGGTCCTTCCGAGAGACGAGATTTTAGCGAGAGAAAGAATAAAATTCAATTTCGACATACCACAAAATATATCAGTTAATAGATGAGCCACTTTATAAATTTAAAATCCCATTCCACGGCGCAAAAACGATAAAAACTTTATATTTAAAAAACGATCAGCAAAAAAAAGAAAAAAAAAAAAGGGAAAGTCAATCTCCATGCATAAAAATTCATTTAAAAAAAAAGAAAAAAGAAAAAACTTTTATTTAAAAAATAATCATTAAAAAGAGAAAGTTAATTTACATAATTCGTATTCCGCAAATATTTTCGTAAGCTCTCTACGTAAAGTAAGAAGAGGACGAAACTATAGTCTTATCTTTATATTTCTAATTACCTTCGATAATGCGGAGCTTGCAACTTTTTATCGAGTTACCTCGCAATATAAAATATAACTATGCTCGTATCTCGCAGTGTTATAAGCTGCAAAAAAAAAAAAAAAAAAAAACGCATTATATTTAATCGGGACCTATCAAACCCGGTAAACTGTTAATTATAATCTCGGGGCAAGATCGCGTTTTGTTCCCGCGAGTGCGAAAGTTCGGCCTCGATTTTTCTCCCTTTTTTACGGCGAAAGGCCGAAAAGCAATTCCCAAGGTAGCGGAAGTCAAGGATAGGTTGTGAAATCCAACAAAAGGCTTACCGCCTAAGGCGAGGCGGAGGAAACAGAAGAGATTCCCAGCGGGAAGGAATAGACGTGACAAGAACGTGGTAAGTGAGCATTGAATTTCGGACTTTCCGATTCCACCTCGAGCCTATCTCTCCTAACGATTCGCCCGCGCGTTTTCGGAGGCACGCGCGTTTGTTCCGGCCGTGAAAAGGGTGTGCTCGACGTTCCGAAGTGCTTTAGCTCTCCGAAAATCAAGCATCGAGCGTAAGAATACTCGTACGAAGCGAACTTGATCGACGTACTACCTCGATTGCTGCTCTTTCCACGCGGATCGTGCTTTCACATTAATCTCCGCGATATAACTCGATTAATAAATAATTACGACGCGAATCGCGAATGTATATATTATTTTTATTGAACCAGAGATTGCAAGATAAATTTCTGTCGCGTTCACATCCCGTACCTTGATACGTGATTAACGTCGCGTCGCGATAGGTTTTGCGACACGCGTGTTATTACTGTGCATTTTGCGTTATAATGGATACATCGACGAACAAGGCGTGCATTTTTCTGACTTTTAATCACGCGGTGGACAGTGCCGTTCATTAGCAGCGTGCCGCACATTTACCTGCCACGTACGATCAACGTGTCCACAGGCGGCGCTCTCTTTCCTTTTTTTTTTCTTTTTTTTTTATTCCATCCCGAATGTCGCCTCAAGAATTATAAAAAAAATCGCAAGTGATTTATCGATAACGCGGCGCGTGAATAATTAAGCCCGTCAAAATCTCTTTGCCCGGAGGCCATGACAAATTTCTGCAATTTCTTGCCCAGAGATAGTTACCTTCGATACGTTCGAGAGATACTGCCCCACATTTCGTGCGCTCGCCGCCAGTGAACATTGTTGGTTAACGAAAACCGCAAGGTATGACAAACTAAATTGTTTTCCAACCTGTCGCGCCGAAAATACGCCGCCCGTGCGGAATGCCGTTTTAATATCCGCGTTTATTCAATTAATGAATTCCGCAAATCGCCGAAGAGCTCACATTTCGCTGTGTTTTCCACCCAAAATGAAATATCCTTTAAATGTTCATTTTTATAAATACATTTTACTAAAAATTACCGAGTACGAATTTTGCGTGCGCCATTTACTTTTCTTTCTTTTTACGTTACAAAAAAAAATAAAATAAAATAAAATAAATTTAAATTAAAACTGTAACAATTACACACAGTTATAATTTAACTTCACGTTGATACCGTTTACAGTACTCTGAGAGTTTCATTAAAGCAAAAGTCTTGTTTTGCTTAGATCAAAATTCGCGATATATTAAAATAAATATTCGATGTAATATTCGGCTCTCGGATAAACGGATAAACTCTCTTATCGCGCGCTGGCGGTAGAAGTAGAAAGGGAAAGGGTGTCGTGAGCGAGCTACTTTCCGCCGTCTCTTTTCTTCTGCTAATTTAAGATATAAAAATACTTATCGGTTTCCTAGCGCCCTTTCATTTTTTTTTTAATTAAAAATAAAATCGAGTCAAAAGAGAATGATTAGCGAGTATGGCTCTTCGCTTTATTATTGCTCGCGGAGCAGACGCACTTCATAAATGACAAGGGAATCGATTTCTCGTCGGTAATGGAATGCCTCGCCCGAGCATAATTTATAACACGTACGCGCCTGTTCCTCTGCTCTGAAACTTCCTGTATCCCAAAGCTACTCCGACACTTTCAGCACCCCGTCACAAGACGTGATTCGTGAATTCTCGCCCATTATTCCGCGATCGTAAAGAGGCGGATTGACGACAAAGGAAATGCATCTCGCACGCGGCTCGTAAATTAAAAAAGATCCTCGAGAGGAGAAGGCTCTTGAAAGAGACGTTTCTATCGCATCAGCCGCCATTGTTATGCATGTATAATATAAATGATCTCAACGGCATCATATATTACCCGGCGCTACATTCTCGCGCTGCGGAGTTTTAATTCCTCGCTTAACTCGCGCGTTCGTGAAAAAAAAAAATTAAATTTAAAAACGGCAAACGCGTGCGTGTCTCGCGTATTATCTGGCGAACGGTTCGCCGTCCTTGTCGGTATCGCGATCGCCCGATTTTGCAAGTGTCCCGTACGCGCTTCCTCTCCGATCGTCGTCGGAACGGAGAAGATTGGCAGCAGCGTATTGTTCGCGCCGCGAGCCTCATCAGCCGGAAAAGCTATTTCCCGATTAAATCCGCCAATGACCAAATATCGACCGTTGAAAAGCCCAGCCGTGTTCGCGAGCGCGTCACGAGTGAGTCCTTCATTTTCCTCCTTGTCCTCGGCAATCGACAGGCCGTGATTTGACATGACAGCCACGCGACGAGGACCTTCGTTTAACACGCGGCGACCTTACGCCCTGCGGAACTTAGGAACGCGTCTAACTACGTATTATCGTCATCTCGCGGGAATTAAACGTTAAAAGAATTTCTTAATATCTCGTAGACGGCAAAAAAAGAAGAAAAAAAAAAAAAGGAAAAATTAACGACACCGTTAGTTTTGAAAACGCAGCTTATATCATGACACGATTCCTTGCCTCGTCTCTATCTAGTCCCACGTTCAGATCAAATAGAACGACTACGGAGATAACTGTCGATCCAGACTGTAGCGTTAAGGTTCAAAGACCCTGCCGCAAGACGATTTGGAGAACAGCCAGAGTAGTAAAATATTTGAGAGCACGTACGAACGATCGTCGGGGAAGGATTGGCAGTCTATTGTCAGGTGATGTATGCAGATTTCAATCGGAAAAGCTATTTCCCCGATCATATTTCTCCGCGCAGACTAAATCGAACGTGTACGAGAATATACGTACGATTCGCGGCATTAAATTACTTCGCGGACGAAATTCGAAAGTTTGAACGTACAAGCGGGAGGGGGAGGAGGAGGGGGAGTTTTGAAAGCGTGGGTTAAATCCAAGTAATCGGTCGATCAAACGGCGAGAATTGGTAGATCATCGCGAACCTGTCGCGAGGTCTTTCTCCCGGACCAGCTAAATTTCACCCTGCGAATCTCGCCGATTAATTCGAAGTCAAGTTTCCTTGAAAATAGCATATAAGCAGGACGCCCGTGACGGGCTCCGAAAAAAAGAAAAAAAGCCTAGGCTGCACGAAGTAAAAGGTATCAAAGGCCCGGCACACGAGACTGAGTTCCTCGTTCTTTTTATAGGCAAGCTTATTGCAGCTCGGTCGTCTGATATCCGGCAAATCCATTTCTCGGGCCAGCCCGGAATGTGAGCTTAATCGAGTTTGCGTCTCAAAGTCTATGTACAGTTTACCGTATGTTACCCGCCCTCATCGCCGCGAGTCGTTAAGCATCAAGAACGACAGCGAAATTCGGCACGCACGTTGTCCGGAAACGTAACGAAAATTATATCGAAAGAGTTGTAATATATTTCTTATCTCTTTGCCTTTTTTTTTTTTTTTTTTTCGCCGCGATCGATCGCGAAAAAACTCGAGTCCATTACGGTATTAAGAAGGCAGAGACGTTAGTAGAATAACCAGCTCGCAAATGTCAAATGTGGCATTGCCTATCCAATTACTCGTATTTGAACAAACAATAACGCATTTAACGTTTATGCCGAAGCCTTTCAGGAGGCGCCATTGTGTTGAAAGAACAGTTATACATGCATACACCGACGTAGGTAAACAATGTCTATAATATTCAGGTCAACGTTCCCGTATCCTTATTCAGCATTTTACAGATATCGATTTCCAATTTAATTGATGCGCGAACAACAACATTTTGCGTGCAATATATAAAAGACTCGATGTAAAAAAGCGGACTTTTGTCCGGTGTACAATCGCTCGAGTGGCGTTACGGTATCTAAACTATTTTTCATTAAATTTTACCTGTTTAATTCCATTCTCTTTTTTTTAATTATTTTTTTAATTTTATTTTGCATACTTATAAAAATTAAATTAATACTTAACACGCTTCGCGATCGAACGTTCACAATCTTATCGCATTTTTACTACGCTAGTCTGCAAGTCGTGCTTTCGTATCACCTACGAGATAACATTATCGGCTTGTACGAATAAACGTAGCGTTCCGTTAAATATACTCCGACGATTAGATTTTTTTTTTTTAATTTTATTTCAAGTCTACGAAGGCAGCGAGAGTACCCGCGTTGTGTCCTCACGTATCTACTCAGGACACTTACGTAACGGTCCTATTAGCGAACTGATACCTGATACTCGAAGTATCGAGCACTCGTAACGGACCCGTCGACGCCTACGGACAACCCGTCGCGAACAATATCTACGGACGTATCAATCTTTCGCGCGTCTCGCCGATTGTCGGCGTTAGCGACGCGTGTGAGATCGCCCGGGTCTCCTGGACGAGACGCCAATCCGCCGGCAGTCCCGCAAAATAAATGAAATCAATATCGTTGCTCGACCGCGCGCTCCCGTTTATTCTCGCGCGGATTGTGTGTGCCGCGCTCGTGCGATCAAATATCTCACGTTCGGCGCGCAATTATTTTCCAGCACAGTTTACACGGGAATCGCACGGGAGAACGCATCGCGGGGTTCCGTCGTGCTCCGGGTATTTATCTAACCGGGACCGTATTTATTCAATATTAATCGAGACCCTTTCGGCCGAGATCCTGCCGGTGATTTGATCGCGTCAGAGAGAAGCGATACCGCGCGTACATACGCGCCGCCCTTCTGCTACTCTTGGTTCGCTCGAAAACTAACAGATATTGCCTCGGAGACACGCCACGTAGGGAAACTACCGCGAGTAGTTCGGTGGATAGCGCGCGCATATTATTTGTCGCCCTTAGCGATAACGTCACGTAAAATACAAAACGGATAACACATCGCGTCGCATCCGAGAATTTCTCAATAAAAAAAAAAGAGAAAAAAAAAAATGATACAAATATATTATATTTTATATTGTCTTTTATACGTATATAAATTGTATGAAATTTGTAATTTACGCAAGCTGGCTGAATACTTTTTAGACAAATCAATTTCCAAGCTTAGCTAATTAATTAATTAATTTTGCACCCTACTTGAGAGCGACAATGAAGTCATATGTTAATTGTTAATAATGACAAATGTCACGCGGGCCCGGCGACGTGATGTAAATTGGAAACGTCTATTTCGCAATAATTAACGCCCATAGTAATCGAGGATCGAGAGCAAGTAACTAACCGATATGAGTAGGATTGATCACCGGACTCGTGCAGTAGTTACGGTCGCGCTGCGGCCGGCCTCGAAATGGCAAATCAGTCCATTTATGCAGTCACATGCGCCGTCGTGTTTTCAACTCGGGTGCCGGAACATCGCCGTGAATGCAACGTGAATACGTCCGCGATTTTAATAAACCGACGGTTTCGCGCATTTATTTACGCATACGCGCGCACTCGAAGTGCCTCCGACATTTTCCATGTAAAGGTTCCGTTCTGTATCCCAACGTTAATGAATTCTTTTTATTTTATTTTATTTTTTTTATTTTCTTTTTTTTTTTTACGGCAAGAAAAACCTGCAGTGAATTAAATATCGAAGTCCCGTGTGCGCGTACACGCGCGTAAAACGAAACTACGAAGTCACAAATGCGACAACAAAATACGCTTAATTAATTGTCAAAAGAAATGCTGATTCAATTCCGCCGCGCTGTTTGCGTAATACCGCGAACGACTCGCGTGTCCCTTTGACAACGACGCCACGTATGTCGGCACGTATGCCCAACGACGGAAAACAGTTTCGAGAAGTTTCATGGTCCGCGATTTCGAACTAAGGAGAACTTAAATGGTGCCTGCGTGGCGTAAATGCGTGAGTAAAAGAAGGAAAAAAAAAAAAAAGTCTCGCAATAAAACCGCAGAACGGTCATATAAGCAAAGTCATATAAACCCAGTTTCGCGCGGAAACTCATAAATAACGATACGATGGTAATCCGATGCCAACTTTAACGTTACCTTTTACGGTAAAGACGTTCGAACTCGCCGTAATTAAAAAAAAAAAATCCCCTTGCAACTGCGCGAAATAAATTTATATTTTTACACTATTGTCTGAAATTATTATGCACAAAAGAATATTAGCAAAATTTTAGAAAATTATTTTGCGCATTAATGCACGTGTTTGCATAAAGTGGCAACGTAACGTCGGATTAATAATGAACAGCAAAATAGTAGACAAGTGACGCTTTAATATCAAATAATAATGGAATAAAATTGGAATATTAATAATTCAGTGCATTCTGCATTTGCGAATTTATCTTCGCGATACACGATTCGCGCAAACTACCGGAACAAGCTTTCGGGAGTCCGGATCGAAAAATAGAACGTAATTAGCCGAATAGAAGCACGTGCGGTTTATATAGACTGCAAGTTTAACCGATTAATTCGGCCGCATAAAACAAGGGAAAACAACGCGAGTTGAATTATATGTCGCTTTTAGTTGGCGATTTCTAATCCGATTAAAGTCCATTGCCGCCGGTCTTCCGATGCCGCTCGAGAAATTACACAAATTGGTTTCCGACTAAAGAGAGAGAGAGAGAGTCGCCGCTGAACTATGACAAATTTGCATATTATTTCGAAATACTAACGGAATAAATACACGGTGTTAGCGACAAGCGGCGATTACGATAGAATTACACGAGAACGAGCCCACCAAACTTTGACTAATGAAATTGAAGCATAACTCGAGAATGTACAAAATCGTTAAGTGCACAATATAACTGGACGACCTGAGATAAAGATGCGGTTACTTTTGACCTAAACTATTATTTTATGACGTCTCGAACGAATAAGTATAATTGACTCGACGGTACAGTGCCCTGCCGTGATAATCGAGATTCTAGAATCAACCAAGTCTATTCTCATATTTGCGATGAATGGAGTTAAAAGCCCCGCAGATTTGAAATTAGGAAACGTGGAAAATTGGTTTATCTCCGACTGTATAAACGGGCTGAGAATCCAACCCTTACAATGCAGTGAATTAATGTTATATAGGGCGTATTGTTCATATAATATGTGAGACTGAAAAGAATTTTGTATCACATCTTTATTTTATTCCGTTAAGATATTTCTCCCAAAAAAAAAAATTAAAGTAAAAAAAAGGGAGAAATATTAATAGCATTTTATTGAAAATTACTTCAATTATCGTAAAGTATTAATTATATTATGTTACGCAATATCAAGTGCGATTCTTTATTTAATTATTCTGATAAAAGCGCCCCGTTTGTCACAATTACAAATTACAACACAATTTTTCTCATTTCGTAATAAATATCATTTAATCTCCGTATTACGTAACGCGATCCAATTATCGATGCAATATTACGGAATGAAAGACGACGAGTTACCAGTAAGAAGACATAAAATTCTAACGAGGTAAAGAGGAATGCGTAATAAGAATCGTCGTGAAAGTTTGTCAAAAAACGCCATCGGGAAAAAGGCAACCAAATCTGAAAACCCTTATGCCGCAAAAGGGGGAAAAAAAAGAAAAATCTTACCTCTTGGAAAACGTGTCGGTGTTAACTCGACGAGTTTCAGGAAAATCACGCGCATCGTCCACATGCCGGGATCGTTGATAAGAAATCGCGTTCTCACATTTCACTAATCCGAGAGGGACACAAAGAGTGACGCGAAAGGGAGAAAATAGGCCGGGAAAATTAATGAATCCGTCGCGAGAGAGAGGCTCAATTTTGCGATGCGCCACCCGGTATCCGACCAACTGGGCTCGCGTATTCTGGAAATTACGGAGATTTACCGGCGAGCTGTTGCACTTCCACGTGCTGCCGCACACGTATCAAGAACCCCGGAAGTTACTGTCTGCGCTTGTCCCTGCATAAAGCTCGGATGAACACGTGCACGCTCACGCCGTAGTGATGGCGAAATCTCGAGGTGCCTCACTCTATTAATTAACACGCGATACCGCACTGATAAAGTCATCGAGAATTTTCTCACTCGAAACACAAGGAGCACAAGGTGCTAGTTACGACATAAGAGGTCTCTTTGGTCCATCGGTCGATCCGAAATATTACAATTATATCGAACGAGTAACGAGAGTTACGAACAGGTAGCCGGCGGGGGGAGGAATAGGTGGAGAACGAGCGAGAGTCTATGTGCCGCGAGCTAAGTCCTTTCCCTCACCACCCCCGCACTCGCTTTGTCCTTCTCCAGCGGTCGCGCAAGCACACACGTATCACGTACTATACAGCAGCCACGAGTGTTCGTACCGAAAGTGATACTCATTTGCGTATTGCGTACAACGAAAATTGCGAGCGAGAGCCTACGTGCCGCGAGCTAGGTCCTTTCCCTCATCACCCCCGCACTCGCTTTGTCCTTCTCCAGCGGTCGCACAAGCACACACGTATTTACGTACTATACAGCAGCCACGAGTGTTCGTACCGAAAGTGATACTCATTTGCGTATTGCGTACAACGAAAATTGCGAGCGAGAGCCTACGTGCCGCGAGCTAGGAACTTTCCCCTCACCACCCCCGCTCTCGCTTTGTCCTTCTCCAGCGGTCGCGCGAGCATACACGTACTACGCACGGCACAGCAAGTTCCCTCACCATCCCCACTTTCGCCTCGTTCTTCTCCAGCGCTCGCGCAAGCGCTCACATATCACGTACTGTACGGCAGCCACGTGTGATCGTACCGGAAGTGATACTCGCTTGCGTATCGCGTGCAACAAAAACCGCCCGGTACGAGGACTATCGTCTCCCGATTCTCCGTGTGAGGAGAAGCACGTGTGATCCTCCGTGTGAGGAGAGCACGTGCGATTACGTCTCCTTTCGTTAAAATACGCACCACGCAGCGACCGCGTGCTCGCGCCGTGTCGGTCGTCCGGGAGTCTCGCACGGTATTCGGACGTAATTTTTCGGTATGACTTTATATTAAACGCGAGTGCAATGTAATTTTCGCGATTGTAAAGCCACGGTCGGGGTGTTCGCGAGTGACTTGTGCGCGGAAGGATGGCTCGTCACGTCCCATCTGAGAGGAGGAGCAGGCCCGGGGGGCATCCTGCATCGGCGGAGCAACTTTTAGGTGATTATAAATTATTTTAAATAAAATATTAAAAAAAAAAAAAAATTTTACCTCGTTTTTTTTTTATTAATCTTATTATAAAAATATATTAATATTTTTTTTTTTATTTTGCAGCCACCGGCAGAATTCCTCAACTCCGCTGAAGCAGATTGGTAAGTCCCATAAATTTTTTTTTTCTTTTTTTAATTATAAAGTTGTAAATATAATACTGCAGAAATTTAGCTTGAAGATTCTTTTTAATTGCACCTAATTATACTCTAATTTTAATCGGCACTGTAATGCGATTTCTCTATTAAAAGTTCCTATAAAATTTCTTTCTCCCTGTTTTTTTTCCTCTCTCATTTTGATTCATCTCCCGCGCGTATACGATCGCGAACGTAACGATTTTCTTCACTGCGGATTTCATTATAACTCGCTTTATGGATACGGGAAATAAGTACTGCTCAAACAGAACGCTGTGTAATATTCGCATTTATAACTGCGGATCGTGATCTCAAGACGAAGGCTAAAGAAGTTTATGCCACGTGAAATTGCAGCCGTTCCCGAGGATTAAGAAATAATTGTATTAAACTCGTAACGTTAATTTTAAACTCGGCGACGCGTGTCGGAACGGAGTATCTTCCCTTTTCATCGTCGCAGACCCGCGACTCCTTCTTCCTTAAATTATGTTTGAATCGTTCGAGTCATTCTTCGAGGCAGGAATGAGAAGTCCATTTACGAATCGTTTATCGCTTGAAATAACGTTAAGTAATCTGCGGATCAAGTTATTTGATCACCCGGCGAGCATTCGCGAGATCTACCGACACCCTGTTGCTTCCACGCGGAAAGTAGGAACCCCGAACGTATCCTCCCAACACAAAAGCGGTTTTTTAAATCCCCGAAATATCGCGCATTATATGCGCCACTAAAAATTATGAGGGACCATAGGTTACGCCGGTGAAAACGTTGTACTTGACAATTTTTTTCGAAATATCTGAACCGTATAGTCATAGGCATTCGTGCCGTGCCTTTGTCTCTCACGTTACACCGGTTCGTTTTCCCAAAAACGTGAATAAAAAAAAAAAAAGACCAAACGGGAACGAAATAAAGTCAAAAACGGTGCACTAATCCGATACGGGTTCAGCGAAAAAAAAGGAAAAAAAAATAGTCAACAAAATAAACGAAAATAAAAATACACGTCAAATGCTATTTCCCTTTTTTTTTTTTTTCCTTAGAGATAAAAAATATATAATTAATGCGAACATATTAAAAGCCGACACGTCTACGTAATTAAATCGCGAAAATAAAAGACGTTTTTCAGTGTCGCTCAAATTAAAACAGAATTGATATGTTATTTAACCGATAATAATCGCATTTATATTTTATGGCTCATCGAGCGTGCGACAACAATACGTTATGGTATATGGCGTCGTTTATTTTATCACGTCTCGTAAATTGTAAACGCGCCGCTAACACCGGTAGTAAAACTGATAATTAAAAAAAATAGTTTTAATAAAAAATAAAATATAGAGAATATAACGTGATTGCGGCGAGCCACGCAGTGTTCTTCTTCTGTTTTTTTTTATATAATAAAACAATAATGAAAAATACATTTTCAGCCTCGTTACGATAAGTCACATTAAATGACTCGAAAATTAATTAAATATTTACCACGTGCAAAATCTCTTCAACCTGTACATTCTCAAAGAGCACTCTGAAAGACCGCCGTACGTTTCAAATGTAACCCGCATTTATTCCGCGATGTTACCGCATAAATGCATAATAAAGCGATGCTAAAGCCGAACAATTCGCGACGTTCGTTCGCGGCGGGGGAAAAAAAATAACATCGAACGACTTTCGCGTAATTACGTTCGGCAAATAACGGCGCGTCGAGAAGAAACGACAAGTCGGGCGATAAATTCAGTTCCCGGAGACGGGCGCTCATTTTTTTTAAGGCACGGAAATACCGGCTGCGCGCTATTAAGAAAGACACACGGCCGGGCGAAAGTTCGTGAGATACTTGTTCGGGCGAGCATCTCGCGGTTTCTCGTCATCAAGAATAACTGCAGCGTAACTTTTCTCCTCGTCGTCAACATTTCTTTCGCGCGGGCGGTAAAAAAATATGCGCCGCTAAAATATACATATTACGATTCTTCAACGAACAGAAGCTAATATCGAATTCATTTAAAAATATGCGCGCAAATATAATATTCCTCCGTACGGTGGTAACAATAATTTTTTTTTTTTTTCCCCAACGTATTTTATTGATATTCCATCGAACTGCCCGGGCGTCAATAGACGAGAAATTTAATCCGCATCGCGAGGTATCGTCTAATGAACGCGTAATTGTTTCGAATCGCAGCCTGCGAATTTAGCACGGCGATAGCGTGAAATATCGCGCTCGTTAACATCAAATGGTTATCGCGTTACAGAATTGCTTCGCGCCAGTCAACGGCAAATATTTAATTCCGTTGCCCCATTTCCTCCATTTTTGCACTTCCATAGGCGAGAGCTTTTCCGAAATAATTCCACCCGGAGTCTCGAAAAATTATCTACCGTCATTTTACAACAGGTCACACGTTGTGCAAGTAAAAAAAAAAAAAAGAAAAAAAAAGAAAAAAAATGAGAGCAAAAAAATTCAATCTGTTTGTCTCTCTCTCTCTCTCTCGTTTTCTCTCGCTGTTAACTTCTTTCCCGTTACGCGAATTGAAAGCTTGAGAAGAAAAATGAGTACCGGAACGTGAAGAGAAACACATTTCCGCGATATTTCGAATCTCCGCGAAACGAAGGATTTGCAAGAGAAATCCGTCAGAGAAACGTAACGTAATTAATCTGTTGCGTTAAAATGCGTCTTAAAAAAGCTGGAAGAGAGAAGGAAAAAAGATAACGGATAAAGGGAGTTAATGAATCGAATGAATGAATCGCGGAACACGCTTTTACATGAATCGCGTTATTTTCGGAGAGTACGGTTACGCGGGACGATAGCGGGGAATCGGTAAACATTTTCATGATAAATGCCTGTAAAAATTTTAATTTATCGCCAGAGTATTTTCGCGCGCAAATAAGAAATGTTGATCTACCGGCGTTATTACATAAGATTTTTCATAAAAATGCACGAGCTGGAACAAACATCTCATATTTTCCCGGAGCGCAACAAGTATATTGACTATCGATTGCCGCCACCCCAGAATGCACGAGGGTGCTAAAACCCCCGGCGTGGAATTTGCATGCACGCTCGGCTGGCGCGTTGTAAAAAAAAAAGAAAATAATTCGCGTAAGAAGCGAGACGCGAACGAGACTTCACGCGTTTCATTTCCGTAAAAAATATCCGAACGAAAAATACGGAATAAACACGCGGCAAAGTGCATATCGGCTGCCGCGGCTTGTAATTAAGTCGTCGTCGTTAATTGTCATTCCTTCACCGGATGCGAAACGAACGTTTAAATTCGCGAATTTCGCGAGAGTTTTAATTATTACAAAAACATGCCGTTCTTGTGTTCCTTCCGCGATAGGGACTGAATTTTGACAACCGTATTTTAGCGAAAATTTTGAGATTTAAGGTGGAAAAAAATAAGACAAAATTTATCCACGCAGGTTTAAACGGGCCGAAATACTCCGCCGCAATTTAGACTAATAGTGCGATCGAAAATGCAAAATTAGGCGTTCAATTATGCTTGTTACGCGACGCAAATATACATACACTATCGGGGAAACTATAAATTCCGATCGAAATGCAATAATAATCAAATTGCATATTAAATACACTCGCGACATATTGGCAATTAAATGTACCAACATATGACACATCACAAAATCGTGTATCGATTGCGTGTTGCTTGCGCACTAAGCACGTGGAATAAAAAAAAAAAAGAACTAATTCTTTTCTTTTCTTTTCTTCTTAAGAAAATAAAAATAAAATTGACAGTTCGGCGAAAGCGCTTTTTCAATTGTATTAATTACTTTTCAATGTGAAAACGTTTCGACTATTACCGGTGAAATAAATTTTTGTTAAAGAAAATTACAGCGCAGCTCTGAATCACATGCAGAGATATAATAATTCAAAATTTAATTAATAACCTCTTCAAATGAACGAACGAACCTGTATTCAAATGAAACGTATGCACTGTAATATTAATTTCACGTCTCTACGCGATCCCCGAATACATTCGCCTGCAGTCAATGGATCCCTATCGTCGATCACGTGACCGGCATTAATTACCAAAATTCGTTACATTCGATTTAATAACGCAAACGAGTATTACGGTGCGTCGCGAGTCTCTCCGCCGCGAAATTCGAGTGACTCCGGGCGTAGCCCCCGAAAAATAATTAGACGCGACGAGTCAAGAAGCGACGGTCGTAAAGTATCCGGCGCGAAAGATCAGTGACCACCTGAGCTGCTAATTATAGCGGGCGTCGTTTAACGCGGCGTGTGATCATCGATTAACGTGCAATGATGCACAACGCCCACGTAGGCCGGCAATAATTACGAACCACCCTCCACACGTTACGCGTCACGTGCATTAATCGATCTCCCCGCGACGTAAGGAGGCCTCGCCTCGAGGAAAAAAAAAAAAAAAAAAAAGGGACACCCTTCATAAATATTTGAGCGAACGAGTCCTGATTAAACGCACCTAGGATCGACAAAGATTCGTCAGCCGACTCGGCAGTGCATCGTATCGCTTTAGGTAAAGAAAACTTTCGTATAAAATTGTTTGGAAAAAAAAAATAAAAAGAAAAGAAAAGAAGTTTAGAAACTTCACCAAGAACGATTAAAATCACCGAGATAATAATGATTAATAAATAAACATAACGAGGATAGAAGACAAAAGGCGGCTTTAAATTGCGAACGCGTACGAGGAAGTAGTGCAATTTTTCAGGGGAAATATTTTCTAATAAAGGTTTAAGCGCCCGTCTGTTTAATCTGTTTAAAGAGGATTCAGTACTGCGTGCGTTACATACGTACAAATAAGATAAAGGAATAATAAACGTAACGTTCAATTATTATGTTTGTTTCGTGAAATTGGATTAAGCAATAATTCACGACTCGAAAGTCGCGGAATAAGCTCCTCTAAGTTTATTCCTATCGGTGTTTAAATATTATATTACGTTTGCACCCAAGTGTTCGTTCGGAAGGGAAAAAAAAAAAATACAGCCATTTAGAAGGAAGCACCGCGGAAAAAAAAAATTTAATCTTAGAATCTTAGAAGTATATTATTAATATTCCGGAGATACTTAAACGCGGCGGATTAAGAGCGAAAGATTTAATTAAAATTAAAGCTATTTCCAGTATTACGCGGGTGGTGAAAGCTTTGAATAAACCGGTAAATGTCGAGGAAAACTTGCACAACGTCACGGTTGACGTTAACGTTATTAATAAAATCATTAAAAAGTACAAGAAAAAGACGTATCCTTTCCGTTTTTATTTTAATCGCCGGCGATTATTTCAGCGAAATCACGCCCCGACCTACGACGAGCAATAATTACGTACAGTTCAACGAGTTGCGTTATCCAACGAGAGCCAGTTAAAAGTTTCACGAGGAGCAACGTTATCCGTGTAACGCGATCTTCGATATCTCCCGACTGAATGAATAATCGACGCTTTCAATAGAAAAAACTGAGCTCGCGGATTGAGCTGCTCGCGGCGGAAAAAAAAAAAAAAGTGCGCTTGCCGCAATCAGCGTGATCGAGTAACGATGTTAATTCGCCGCTTAATTTTCGCGTGAAACAATAGATTTATTTATCTCGCGGTCGGATCTCCGCGGCATTAATGTCGCGCCGCACAATGCGCCGCCAGGTATATATTATCGGGGTGCACACACACGCGCGCCGGGGTGATTAGCGATTAGCCCGATAAGAAGCGCAGAAGTGGTTCGGCTCCCGCGTCTCTCTACGAACAACTTGCGCGCCCGCAACTTCATTCGCGAGCCCGAAGTTGCGTTCGACACGCGAGCGTGCTATTGCGACTGCAAACACACGATATTCATCGAGAACATCGTAATTTGCGAGCCGCCCGGTGAGAGCGCATCTACAACGCGAACGTAGAACGCATTCGACCTCTTTGCGTATAACGTCGGACACCCTTCCTCTCTCAGAGGCCTCACCAGGGGTTTTTTTATTTTTTTTTTTTGTTTAATGTCCGCAAAAGTAAACTCCGCAAACTAGGTTACCTTCCGGTTGAGTCAAAATGACCTGGTGTGACACTCGCGGAGGGAAAAAAAAAAAAAAAAGGAATTTTTTTTTCCCGAACGGCAATTGCAGCCACGCGATATCTGCCCGTAAATTTAAAACGCGTCCGCACTTTCCGCCTCTGTCCGAGGCCGGATTTACACACGTAATATAGCGCGAGCCTGATATTGGCAATCCGGGAACGATAAAGTGTAATGACAGCACGCTGTCGTCATCGCTGTATCTGAATCGCTCGAGAATACGTACTTCATACGCGTTCCATATACCCCGCGCGACGCGCGATATTGATATATAACTCCATAAAGTCAATGCGAGATTTAACAATGCTCGCGGACTTCTTCCAGCGACAGATAATTAACTCAAATAAAAGAGAAAGAGAGAGAGAGAGAGAGAGAGAAATGGAGGATGACGGCTTATTAAATTTATCAACAATCGCACGAATATATTCATTTATACGTAATAATAAATAAATATAAAATTAATTTACAAATTATCTAAATATAAATATATAAAAATATATATTTTTCGTTCGTCTTCCTTCGTAAAAAAATAATTTTCACGAGCGCGCTATCTCATCAATAATGCAGAAATCCAGGTGCTCGAATTTACTTCCTCCGTCTCGAATGCAACGGCGGTTGTATCGATCTCAATTCCCAATGCAATACAAAGCATCGTAAAAGGTAACAAGCCAACAGTCCGCGCCTAGCAACAGGTGGACCGCGGGGTTATCGCGGGGGAGGGCCTGCACACACAGCCCAGGAAATCGATAGTAATTATCCGTCAGCTCTCGCACGTAAACACCTTCAAAGTGCACGGACTTCGTTTTTGCATCGCGCGAATCTAATCGGGGCGGACATTCTTACGGCGCAATCGGTCGTACTTTGAATTATATCGATATCCGACTTCCCGGCGTACGCGCGTACGAGGAGAAACGCAGTCGAGTCGTATTTTTTCATTACCCGCTCGTGCATTAATGCGTTAATCGCTGGTAAAACAGCATTATCTATTTAAACTATTAAAAGGTTAGCGAGCTAATTTTGCACGCCTTTCTTTTGCCGAGCCGAGCAACCGAGCATAATAATCAGGTTAAGATATTCCACCTTCGTATAATTACAAATTTTCTAGACGCACAATATTCTCCGGTAAACAATTGTTCGCGGGAGGGAAAAAAAAATAGAAAAAAAAAAATTAAAAAGCGCGAGCAAATTTTATATAATATTTCCCATTTTCTTATATGTATATATTAAATAAAATAACAATGCACGCATCGATCGAGCTGTTTAACGTTCGCTTCTATTTCGTTATATTTAATTTTGAATCTCATTTTATAATCCCTACAATCCGTATCTCGTTAGCAACGTTAAATAACTGCCTTCCCGTCTTCCGAACGCAACGGGGACTTTGGTACGAGATTATATTACGCCGCGGACGTCTCACCGCGCGACATTGATATAATGCAAAATTATAATTGGGACTGTACCTGGACCACAGGCACACTGATAAAATATTGATCGCCGTCGGTGGCGTTCCGATAAGCGGCACACGCCGTTATCGATAGCAAAACGTACCCCCTTCAAAGGCGACGGTCGCCTGTAACGCCGCTACGTTTCAGCCTCCAATCTCGATGGAAAGAAACTGCGAACAATCACCCTCGAGAGGAGCCTTGGGTTCCAATCAACCCCTCCGTGAAACGGTATATCGAATTTTCTTTTTCCCTCACGGAAAGGGTGTCCCGTAATGCCACGGCCGTTTACCTCGCGTCAGGACACCGCGCTCTCGTAGCCGCAAGGAAAAAAAAAAAAAAGAGGCAAAAAGAATGAACGTTTGGGTCGGCGCTTTATCGATAACGATAAGGGAAGTACCTTTGAATATTCCGGGATTACTTCCGCCTGCGAATTTTCACGAACGCGGCGGATTAAACGGGGGGGTTTCATCCCGACGCGAAAAAGTCAGCGATCATCGTTCTATGGTCGACGCGTGAACGATTAAACGACCGATGATTTATTTTTATATTAGATAAAGAGAAATTGATAATTTATTGCGAATTAATTTGCGTATTTATTTGTGAGATTATCCGGATTTTAATCGTAGAGTAAAATTCCGCTGCCTCGTGGGGCTCGCTTTAACTCCCTTAATTCGCGAGTGTTTCTTTTTTTTTTCTTTTTTTTTTCTCGTCGCAAAACATCTCTGTGAAATATTCATGTGCTTCACACATCGCTGCCACTTTGCTAAGAGTTTAATCCCCCGAATTTATGTAGGCGTACGCTCCACTTAGGTCGGGCACGCTCGCTCGATCGATGTGCGCACCATTTAAATGCAAATCGGTCCGTTCGTTCGAATGCCGATTCGCTTTTTGTCGACGCAAACGGAAACGACGGGATGTAAATTATAACTTAAAGAAAAAAAAAAAGAAAAAAAATAAATAAAAACAGCGCAATAACGAGGTCAATTAATTTTTATTAATTATTTTACGGATTTATAAGCCGCGAGCCACGAGAAATTGGCCAGCCACAGATTTGAGAGGAACAATTGAATAACCGGCGAATATCTTACGTCTTAAAATTAGCCATAGATTCTCGCCATATATCCTGAATCGCCTGAATCGCGACGCACGTTTTTAAACCCGCGGAATTTCCGGTAGTCACTTCATCGAGCATGCGAACAAGGACGAGCGGAACGTGTTGCCGCGCCGAGCTACATGATACCGTCAAAGATCGGAATACATTGTACCCTCGTGTAGGAAATGTGGAGCCTCGTGCACAAAGGGCCTACCTCTAAGGCTGCTCAAAAGGACCCGGCCACTTTGCGGGACAAAGACATCCTCCATTAAAACGCTCCCCGTAATAATCCTACGCGTAATTACGCCCCCGAGTACACCGAAAAAACGTGTCGTAAAGTAATACACAATTTACCAATGACTGCAATCCGTAGACGAAGACAACTAAAGCATCTCGCAATCACGGGGCGGCGTTTTAAATTAGCGTACGCGATATTGGATTAGGTTCGAAAATACTTGGCGCGCATAATACCGCGCCGTTCTCGCGTTAATTTCGAAGTTACGGGGGAACAGAAATTTTTAATCAGCCGAGCATTAGCGCAGAAATTATTTTAAAGCCAGGCACGGCTGAAATTTCGCGAAATAATTCACCCACGTCTTGCAGCGTCGCGGGCAAATACGCGCGGATACCCAGCTGCGCGCGGTAAATAAAATTCGACCGCGCGGTTAAATTTACAACGATGTAATCGCGATGTATCGCGGCAACGAAGAAACTGAACCTTGTTAGAGCCCTAGCTGCGCGAATTAATTTAATCAATCCGATACCAAAGCCGCAATCTTCTTCCCGAGTGGAAATTGATTCCCACCGTTGTCTAACGATTAGCCGGCCACTTCGTGGTTCATCTCGTGGCTGTTTAGCAAAATTCCGTCCGGCACCGAGCCAGAAATGTGACGCTCAAAACGTACTGAGTACGAGATAATTATTACTAATTAATAACGAGCTAGAAAAGCTGGATATCCGAACGTTTTTCGCCGCGTACTAAGTCCGCTAGTAGCGCGTTCTGACCTTACGCAACATTCGACTGCGAGACCACCGATCGCCGTGGTAGTGTGAGTGCGTGCGTGTGTCAAGATCTGGCATCGAGCCAGCAGTTTTCGCGTTCCAAGATCGCTGGGTGAAGGGCGCGCGGGCGGCGGGCGGCGGGAACCGGTTCGCCCGGCGAATTCGGGCGTCGAATCTGCGTTAGCTAAGCCGAGAACGCATAGTAAACAAACGCGCGACAAAAGAACGTTTAGGCGTTTATTTATATACGTGGGTGCACGCTGGACAGCGATTACAAGACCGATACGAGACAGATTTTGTTTCGTTTTTTCTTTCTAAAACGGTAACTTAATTTTCTGAAGACAGTCGGTAGTTAAGAAATATATTTTATCCGCGCGATCTAATCACTTGGCTTCAAAATCGGATTAATTAACTAAATAATTAAAACATTAGCTAGATAAATTTTTAACCGAGTTAGAGCGAGAACCAGAACCGCGTCTTGTCGTATCCTCGTGTTCCATTCATACGCGCGCAATAAATGCAAATAAAAGAATTAAGAAAAAAAAAATACTAATTAAAAAATAAACCTAACAAAGTACAGCTTGCGCTTAGATCTTCGTGAACCTAGAACAATGCGCGAGGAACGAACGCGCCTCGCTGAAAGGTCCGTCCCTAAATTCATTGAGCCTAATGGAGTCGAGCGGAGCGCGTGTGTGCTGAAAGCGTACTCGGCGCATCCCGGCAATTCCCCGATCTAAAGCATCGACGTGTTCTTACTAATTAGGCTAAACGGCATGTAGCCGCGGTCGTAATTACGAGAACGGCAAGCAATATTGCGGCGAACTGTCTCGGTTAAGATTGCATTAGTCGCAAGACGATGCTCCGTAACATTGTCACGAGTATTTTGTAACGATTGCCCGGAAAGCTTTCGGAGCGACTTTTTGTCGCCGTGATAATTTAATTTTGATCATTATTCCGACCGGATCTCGTTTCCGCGCTGACGCCAGCGCGCCCGGGATTAATAATTCCGTAACTACTTTTACCCCCGATTTTTAATAAATTATAATTATTCTATTTCATTACCGTTATTTGTGAAAAGTAAAACGTCGCGCTCTCCCGCTCGCTGCATAATGCACAATATTTTATAATGAAATATAATAGCGCGCTTTGATGATTAATTGAAGATTAGAAATAAAAATTCCTGCCCGGCCCGACGCGCAATGTAAAATACTCCGTAATTATATTTGATAACCTGCTTTGATGATTAATTGCAGATTAAAATAAAAGTTTCTAATTATGTAACACGGAACACGTCGCGACGGTAACCTACATTCCACTGTAAATACAGGGGGGGAGAAAAAACGTATCGGAATATACGAGATGGCTGCGATGCAAATGAAATAATAATAAACTACGTGCCGTAACTAATGAAGGGAAAAAGGAAATCTTTCACCGCACGACTGTCCGAAGCCTTATCTTTTTATTTCCAGCTTTTTTTCCCCCTCGTACCTTCGCGCTCGTTACATTTCCTCGCGAATATACGATCGCGTGCACGCCAATCATCCGTCATTACTTGTCATAATCGCGTTTCGAAGAGTAATACGATAATCCGCCGAGTAGTGGGATAAAAAAATGACCGTGCGAGCATCCTCAGACCTCTGCCGAAAGCCGCAGTCGAATCGCGAATTATCAATTTTTAATAATATATTCACGGCGAGATAAATCTGGATATTTATTCCAGAAAGATCAAAATAAATTCCCGAATGTACGCGCGAAATTTCACGTCGCTGCTAATCGTCGGTCGTTGATTCAACGCGTCGTTTCGCATTTTTTTATCTCGATAGATCACTTAGATTTCAAATTACTAATATCGTGTAATTAATCTACGAAAGTGGGATAGAAAAAAAATGACCGTGCGAGCATCCTCAGACCTCTGCCGAAAGCCGCAGTCGAATCGCGAATTATCAATTTTTAATAATATATTCACGGCGAGATAAATCTGGATATTTATTCCAGAAAGATCAAAATAAATTCCCGAAGTACGCGCGAAATTTCACGTCGCCGTTAATCGTCCGTCGTGGATCCGATGCGTCGTTTCGCATTTTTTTATCTCGATAGATCACTTAGATTTTTAATTACTAATATCGTGTAATTAATCTACGAAATTAGGATTACGGAATCGGTGGAATAGGCAACGAAACGGCACCGTGGCGGTATTAATTTGTAACCCGTGCAACAGATGCGCGACATCGATAGCCGTGAACGGCGCAGCATCTATACGACTGCGTCCCTAGCAAGTGCAACAAGTCGCAAGTTCGTGGTAAAACCCAATTGCCAGAGGCAATCTCCACTGTGTTATATCCCCCGCGATTGTACTTCGCAAGCAATAACTTCGCAAGACACCGCCGCGTTTTCTTTGCCTTCTCGTACGATAAAACCGGCTGTTGTAAATAAGAAAAGAAATATAAGTGCAAATGTAGCCACGTAAAAAAATAAAAAAAAAAAGATCGACGGACTAATCGCGAATCTGAAATAGTTGTTTATTAATTTGATAGTATTTTCTTTTAATAGAAAATAATTTCTATGACAAGCTTGAAATTATTTTTTTAGCATTTTATAAATTTTTTTTTCTAAATAATTGTAACGTAAAATCATGTCAATTGGTAAATGATGCTTCATTAAATCGATACCGTAATTAACCCCAAAAACTATATCGTGTTCAATATTTAAAAACAAATCAATTAGTACGTGCAAATTTTTTTTTCTTTTTCTTTTTTTTTTTTTGATACATTTAATTTCAGCCACAATAAATATTTTAGTTTAATAACCTGCGGCGTACTTGCATGGACTGTAAAAACGACATTATATTTCAAAGAAATATAAAACTAATTAAACAGTAATATATATTTATAATTAAGTATCGCGGAACACGTGGAAACACTTCAATACTACGATGCCCAGATAAAATATTTCTTCTTCTATTAATAAAAAAAAAAAAAAAAAAAAAAAAAACGTACAACTTAAAACGTAATGAGAAACGTAAAATGTAAAGAGAAACGTCGAATTCAAATAGAATCATTCATGAATATTAACATTCGCCCGAAATACGGAGTGAAAAGGTTTTGTATTCGCTTTCATAATTTCAAGTCCCCTCTCGAAATGAAATAAAACGTTTGACAGCGTTTGTTAAAAAAACTACAAAGGCGCTCAAATGGAATTTTAATAAACGGCACGTGACCGCGAAGCTAGATTCCGTCACGCACGGAAGCTAGAAAATCTCGATAAAACCTCGCCTGCGTCCACATGTCTGTTTACCGCTTATTTTCATTGCTTTTACGTAAGCTCGCTGACTCTCGTTTACTTAACCGAATTCACGGTATCGTCTTCGTCGAATTTTTCAATACCCGAAAAAAAATTTAACTCATTCAGATTTCAGCTTCGACCGTTCATAAATGAGTGTTAAAACGCGCACGTCGACATTCGCCGCCGTAAAGTGCAATGATTAATTCATATTATAGCGCGAACTTCCCGTCGAGTGCGCTATCACTCATATTAGACAAATTCCGACAAGGGTTCCGGGCAATAAATAAACGCACGTTACGATCCGCAGAGTAAGTTTTTAATTAATATCCCGGGCACATGTATCGCGAGACTCCCGCGATGTAAACTCACGAAGTTGTTCCGTATTTGACGTTAAGAGCGGCATTCTCGACGAGCACCGGCTCAGCCACCGCAGCGTCTGACTACTCGCGGACTGTTACTACTGGAAACTGTACCCGCAAACTCTGCCGTTTTCGAATTAACGTGATAGCTACGTCTTTCGCATTCCGAGATGTATAAACGGACAATGGCGTTTTTTTTTTCCATGAAAAGAAATCTGCGCAAAGCTGACAAAGAAAAATATATGCAAAGTAAATTCCTTCGCGTATCTAAACGATATGTATTTAATATAAAAATGATATATATTAAATAAATGGCGAAATAATTTCCAACAGAAAGAGGACCGCATCGATAACTTCACGTATACCGTTCTATCATTTTATATCTTCGCCCTTAAAAAAAAAAAGTAAAAAAAAAAGAGGGAAAAGAAATGTTTCTCGAAGAGTTTATTTTGCAGTTGAATAGTTCTCGCGCGCGAAGCTCGCGAAAGTATGAATAAGTCCGCGATTTCAGCGGGGGAAAGGAAAGAAAAATGGGGTGATCAGTATTGCCGAACGATATTATACTTCCGATCCGGGTGAGGTGATAGCGCGCGGTACAGAAAGCACCGGAAGTGTTCTCGCGAGCCGAGACGTCGGGGCTGAGCGAGTGAACAGTGCCGAATCCGGACTCCCAGGTCCAACGATCGATGCCTGGAGCGCGCTGCTATATATAACCACCCCTGCTCTCTCTCTCCCTGTCTTTCTGCCTAGGCTGCATCATCGAGCCCGCTGGCGGCCACCTCGTTCACTCCCTTCGTCCTCATCCTAACCCCCCCCTTTTCCCTCCGCGGGTTCGGTCGACCAGCCAACCTTCTGTACGCCACAGGTACTCCCGCGGGCACGGCACCTGACGTACCTCGCAAAACGTTATCCTTACGCGAACAAAGACCCGTTTCTGCATGATACCTAATTATCACGACACTCTCCTCGCCGTTGCCGCCGCATATAACCAGCTGGGTCGAAACCCCACGGGGCAATATTAATTAATAAACCGAGAAATAATTATCCTATCTTAAAACATTAATGTAACGCGTAAATTAATTGTTAATTCTTACCGCTTAAAATCGACGGTGACTAGTTCTCGCGTGAAGCAAGCCAAGCGAGAGTCAACGTCGGTTATCAAGTCGGCGATTTTGTGGTCCGAGTTAATTTTAATATTTAATTAATATGTCCAGGCAAAGACGGTCTTCGCGGTTTTACGAGATCGAAAACGACCTGGTGAAAGCACCGTCTTTGTCTGGACATACTAATTTAATATCACAATTAAATCGAACGAGTACAATTAAAGAGAACGAAAGGAACGAATAGATAAGAATAGATAGGCGCGAGGGGGTGGTGGGGTGAGGCGGGGGGGACAGGGTGAGAGCGAGCGCGAGCCTACGTGCCGCGCGCTAGATAATTCCCCCACTACTCCCACTCTCGCTTTGTCCTTCTCCAGCGGTCGCGCAACACACACGTACGTACGCGTTACGCAGACCGCGTGCTCGTGCCGAAATTAATACGTATTCCCGTTCGACGAATACCTCGCGATTCGAGATCTTCTCCTCTCCGTCCTCCGCGTGAGGAGAGCACGTACGATTACGTCTCCTCTCGTTAAAGTACGCAATACGCGACGACCACGTGCTCGCGCCGTCGTGTTGGTCGTTCCGGGAGTCTCGGACGGTACTCGGGCGTGATTTTTCGGCACGGCTTTATTTTAAACGCGAGGGCAATGTAATTTTCGCGATTGTAATCACGGTCGGGGTGTTCGCGAGTGTCCAGCGCGCGGGAGGACGACTCGACACGTGCTACCTGAGAGGAGGAGGAGGCCCAGGAAGGGTATCCTGCACCAGCGGAGCAACCCCAGGGTATTAATTTCCCTTCCGAATTAAACGCTTCAGATTTTTTGTATTTTTTAAATATATTATTTAATTAATTTAATATGTATGAAATAATTTTTTTTCATTTTTTTTTGTTACAGATCAAGAGGAACTCCGCTGCCGCACGCCGATATCAGTCATCATACGAACCGCAAAAGGTTCGTCGGTCGTTTCGGGAGTGCCGCTAATTTACGGACGTTTTTTTTATACGATTATTTTTTACGGAAGTGCGTTCGCGAGTTTCTAGTGCGCGGAAGGATGACTCGACACGTCCCATCTGGGAGGATGAGCAGGCCCAGGAGGCATCCTGCATCGGCGGAGCAACTTTTAGGTAAGCATGAATTTTTTAAAATTGAATTTTTATAAAAAAAAAATTTTTACCCTTTTTTTTTAATTAATCTTATTAATTTTCTGGCACGTCTACATTAATATTTTCCTTTTTATGTTACAGCCACCGGCAGAATTTTACAACTCCGCTGTATGCAGATTGGGTAAGCCAGTAACCTGTTTTCAGGATTTTCTCTTTACAGCAGTGCCGAAAAATATCGCGCGCAAGTGATCAATAATTGTCGCGAATTTAAAATCACGGTCGCGTTCGCGAGTTACTTGTGCGCGGAAAGATGGCTCGTCACGTCCCATCTGAGTGGAGGAGCAGGCTCAGGACGGGCATCGTGCATCGTCGGAGCAACTTTAAGGTGAGAACTAATTCTTTCTTTCATAGAAAATCTTTATAAAAATAAATCCCTACCTCTACTTTAATTTTAATAACAAAATGTCTACATTAATGTTTTATTTTATGTTACAGTCACCGGCAGCATTTTCCAACTCCTCTGAATTAAATATTGGTGAGTCCAATAATTTTTTTTTTTCTTAGTTTTTAATTGCGGTCTATTAAAAAATACCGCGCGCGTAGCGAGCGCATGGTTCCTTCTATACATATAATTTTACATATTTTAATTTGATTTAAAAAAATTAAACACGCGCGAAATTTTATGAGTATTTAATCTACCGCGTTTCGAAACTTATTCCTGGTGAACTTTCTTTTTTCCCTTCGCGAAATATTATGTGTCCCGTGTAACGCGAGAAAGAAGTATTCAATCGCAATAAATTATGCTAACAGGAAAAAGCGACTCGTGGAAGATAACGAGTTAATCCGTTAATGTACCAGAGGGAAAAACGGGGGAGGGGTGGGTGGTCTAAGTGTGTCGATGGAAGGCGCGCGAAACGGAAAGTCGAAGGGCTGTGTTTTCTTATAATTTCAAAGCGCCACGCTCTAAAAAAGAGAGGAATATACGACGGAGCGCCAAATAAATTTAAAACAAAATAATAACCGCGCGTAACGATGCGAGATAACAATTGGTCCTTTTAATTATACTCCCAATGGTAATTAATATAACTGGTAATTATGAAGCGCTCTCGTGACGCAATTATCGCGCGAAAAGTACAAGCGACAAAGATATTAACGCCACTTCCAATTCGCGGCTAAAGCCAAAGGTGAAAGCGAACAACGTTATCATGCACGCGACAAAGGTTTTATTTATTACTTACTCTCCCATTTATGTTCAAATTTGTATTCAGAATTGCGTGAAATAAGTGCCGTGCCTTTCTTTCTCTTTTTCTTTCTCTTTCCAGCCGCGCTTTAAATTTTAATTCGCGATGCCGCCCCGTTTACGCACGCGGAACTCGCGCGAGTGGCTCGCGCGATCGTAAAAAATTGCTATTATCGCCCCGTGCCAGTTTTGTTTTCACTGTCGAGCTCGACAAAAGCCCGGGGCAATCCGTCGAATGGAATCAAACGTTAATACCGATATATCCGAGCCTATTCGTCGCACTCAGATAAAACCTTTGTCACCCAGATATTTTGCTCGCGCTATTTTATTAAACATGTACCGATCTTTATAAAGGAAAACTGCCTCTCTGTTGCCCCTCGAAAATCTTCCACCCTTTTCGGCGAAATAAAAGCTCCGCTCTGACGCTACGAATTTCACTCCCAATTTTCGTCAAAGACGTGACGCGCCGCTGACGCAACGCGAATAAATTCAGATCCCGATTCGCGTATTGTACAGCACGTTCTCCAAAGCGATCGGCCCGAAACCGATTGGGCGACGATGCCCGTCGCGAAGCAATCCCGAATTCTTCGGGGAAGATTTTTACCCGTAAACGCGATGGGAAAAAATATTTAACACCACGCTGTTAAATGTCTCCGGAAAGACACAGGTTGCTCTAACTTTGATCGATAAAGGTTGTGACAGCTGCGCGTAGCAGAACTTTTTTGATATATTTCTTTTTTTTTGTTTTTTTTTTTTTTTTGCGACAAAAAAAATGCGAGACATGCGAGAAGTGGTGACAGCGACTGCGACACGGATACGAAAATTTCAAAGCCGACGTTACACATAGAATATGTCATAGTAACCCGAACAGACGTTATTTCGCCACGTAACGCAAAATCCATCGGGTGGCCCGCGCACGCGTTTTGCACAGGGGGAGAGCAACAGCGTGAGGACCGGGTCAGATGCAACAGGGGTATGCTATAAGCGTACCTCTGGGGGTGTCGAGGCGAAAACGACATTTACTTTCTTTCAAGAATTTAAAGCGCAAAATGCTGAACATTTTTACACCAGCGCTAACGATCCAAATACTTTTTCTCGAGAGCGGCAACAAAATTAAAAAGTCACACGCAAATAACTTGAATAAAATAATCAAATGCAAAATTAGATACGGATGAATAAATATATCGAAGCAATTTAGATTGAAATATAATACGTTAAATATTTGCCGAACAACGACGGCATTTATTTCTCTCGCTATTTCCTCCTCTGATCTCTTTGCGTATAAAAAAAATCGGCGCGTGCACGTAATTTCTGTTAACGATTTGTCAACAAAGTTTAAGTCACAAACACATTCAGAAAAGAAAATAAAATAAATTAATTCCTCGCGGATAATAAAGCGAAGTTTGAAGCTTCCATTTATTTCTTCGCGTCGCAATTTTATTTTATTTCGATAACCCACCGGCGCCGAGAAGATCCCGACGCATGAATGCTCCCGGCGGTAATGTTTCAGCAAATATATTGCGGCGGAAATAACGGCACGAGCGCAATCGGCAGCGCTTGAATTATTTGCAACCCGTCAAATATACAGTGTAAGTAAATTCACTGCTCCCGAATGGCGTTATTCGTGCGCAATATACGAGGGGTGGCGCGATTCGACGTCTATTTCCCGGATCATTAGACCCGGCAGTGTCGCAGCATCCGAGACGCTTCCGAGACGAGCGCCGCTAAGTCGCTTGAGATAGCGCAAGCCGGGGCCACTAATTAGTATGCCAGCGTCGTTGAGTCTCACGGGTGAAATCCATTATGATTGCCCGGTACGCGATTTAGGGATTTAGCTTAAGTCCTGTCCTCCACCCGCGCAAACGCGACCCGAAACGCGGTGTCCTAAAGATCGTCCCTTTCCAACTTCTTCCTAACGAGGAGCAAAGAAAAATTCCTAATTACCTCAAGGGAGGGTTTTTTTTCTCTCTCTCTATCTCTTCGCCGAAAGTTCTGTCAGTCGGCTCTGCCGGCTAATAAAAGTTGACGAAGTCGATAATTGAGCCGGCGCGTAATTCGAAAGCGAAAAGAAAATTCTGCGCTCGGGCAAACCTTTACGTTTACGTTCACTTCGCGCTGAAACAGCTGCTTTTCCGCCGGATTTTCTCCGCGGAGCTAAAAACGCGGCCACGAGCGTATATTCGAACGCGATTAATTAATCACACTTAATGAATTCGTCCCAGGAAGTATTTGCTGGGTGAATTATAACGTGAAATATCGTATCAGAAAAAAAAAAAATAATGAAGTAATAAACGTTATCTGTAATTAATTATATCAAGCGGCGTACACTCCGCTTAATATACACTCTGTATCGTAGTTGCGTTAATTTACGAATATCCATAAATACTCCCGCGTACGTGGATACATTAGAGTCGAACGTTAAACGAACCCGGGTACACGAGCCGCGAGGTGTCCCGCACGCCAAAGTGCCAGGGGGCTATCGATGTCGATCGACGAGGGGGGGATGATTTGATCGATCAATTAACGGCGGCGGCAAACGGGAGAGCCTAATATTTCTAACCGTGGCGTACCGTCCACAAATCTAGTTGCCCACGTTCGCTAATTTCGCAGCCACGTGTAACACAGTTCTCAACATCAAAGGACTGATCGCGACGGTTAGGCTTGTAACCGGGGTACGCGTCGATATAACATTCCTTGCCCTTACAAGGCCGGCGTTTTCCCGCCACCGGCCTTGTTGGGCAAACACTCACAGCTCGTAGGGCACAGATTTTTATTTTCTCTCTTCTCCTCGTCCCTATCGACGAGCACTGGAGCACGATAAATACGTATTTCTCGTGAGATCGGGCTATCTCGCGGTTCCCAGAGAATTATTACCTTTACATCGAAACGAGGCCCTTATTTTATTTCATAAATTTTTTTCCCACTCCCCTCGAATCCCGGCGATATCAGAAGCCCTCTGAGATTCCTCGGAGAGTCAACCGATGGTTATCACGGGCTTATTGATTACCTCGAAATTCAGAAAGTGACGGAACTTTTTATAAAATTCGATCAGCCCCCGACACACGCGATGGGTCCGCGATACATCATTCTGGTTCCGGCGATACGTGCGGACGTGCGATTATTCCGCGTATATTCCGTCGAAAGGCGGGCTCGAGGGAGGTCGAGAAAATGGGGGGGAAAAGACGGAACGACGTGTGGTCAACCGCCCGTGAAACCACGACGCCGCATGGGTGCATACATGTGTGCGCTTACGTATTATAATACAGGCGCCACGTGTGACGGGCCGCCCACGGACGTGACGTATACATCGCAGGGCGCCGAATATCGACGCCGAGAGAAGAGCCGCGCGGTGAATCGCAGGCTCATTTTTGAGTCCCTCTATTTTACGTTCTCGCGTTACGTGCCAATCGAGTATCAATTCGTCTGTGAACGAGCGAAACTGGCCGGTCAATTCACGCGATCGACGTGTTACCGCGTGACACGGTTTTCATCGTTAAAAATGCGACTTTTCGTGCTAATCACTCGCGGCACGTGAGCCACTCGACGTGTGCAGGCTCCCGCGACGCGCAGTTAAATTCGGACGCGATAGTCTCGCGAATCGATATCGTTATTTTAACATACTTTTCGCTCGCGAATAGCCGCTACTTTTCTGTCCCTTCAGAACTTCTTGAGAAGCTCATAATTCCCGTCGATGGCGCAGAAACAATTGCGCCGGACGTGCCCACAAATTGTTCCTATCGCGTGCATTCGCGATTAGATGCAATCGTCCGAGTGGACACCGGATCGCCGATGAGATTCGCAATCTCAGAGTGGAAATCTGTGGGCGACGGCACCCTCCTCAGGTTTCTGGGTGATTAAGAGAAATTACGCGCGCATGCTCGAAAGGCTCTAGGCCGCCGGAGATCAAAATCAGTAGGAAAACAACGTCGGACTCTAGTGCTATATTCTTAAGGCGTTACCGGAAACCCAGAAAGGTTTAGAAACGCGAACGAGCGAGCGGTACGACCGCGGACCTCGCGAGAAATAAGAAAAGATCGATATCGAGTCCCTCGTTTATTAATCGCGACAATTGTACTCTCGTATAATTATTTTTACAGCCGATACCTTCGCGGAGATTAATTTCGATACTCTCCGCCGCTCCGTTACATTTGGGACGCAAAATAAAAAGAGTAAAAAGACTGGAATAATATTTTTTAACATGCCGAAAAAAATGTGTTAATTTACGAAATGTCGGAAATCGAGTTGCACGCGTGATAAAACTGATAACATAAAATCCTGTCTTCTTTAAATAAATTCAAATTTTTTTTTTTTTTTGGCAGACCCGAACGTATTATTACATCTCTAGAGTAATTTTTGCCTCGAACCAAAATTTCACATTCGAATAATTTGTGAAATATGATAAACGACATTCCCCCTTTTATTAGTCTCGTGCGCAAATTTTTGGGAAAAAAAAAAAAGAAAAAAATAGATAAAAAAAAAGCAGAAACGTCGAATTAATATCGCTAATGCAACGCGAGGATATTAATTAGCTACTTTTATTACCGGTCGTACCCTGCGTCGATTTACAAAGAGGAAATTGCAAACGTACTTCGCCTAAAACAGATTTCAGAAAATTCGAAGCACATTTACTTCTGCTTATTAGGACTCGGGTGATTAACATAATCTGCTAAAACAGCTACCCAGAACTATCGCGTGCAAACGTGACCGCCATCGGTTGACTCGTAACGCGTATACGAGCATTGTACAGTTCTAAAGCTTCCGCAAACGACGGGGGAGATAAACACGAAAATCCATTGATTCCGCGATAAGCGATGACGTTGCGCGGGCGATGCCCTATCTCGTCGTGAACGGAATTAAAAAAAAAAAGAAGAAAAAAACAGGATTAAAAACCTTTCTAAAAACGCGCATGTAGCCTAAAATAGTTGTTACCAGACGGTAACGGGTACCGTTGTTTGTTAACGTTTCTCAAATTACGCAAACAGAATGCGAGCCGTGCATTTAGATCATAAACCGGTCAAGCATTTGTTCCTCGAAGCAGAATAGAAGATATTAGATACTGCGTTAATTAATTTCGCCAGGCGAGAACGTATGCAAGTGCACTAAATATTAACAAATATTCTCCGAGCTGTAAATATTTCTCCGCCGCAAAAGTAAATTATAATCTTGCGAATTTTTGGTTCGATCTTACGTTCCGAAGACGAAGGTTTCTAAGATAAATCCGCGATTATCCCGTAATCGTCTATTTTCATAATTACCGTATCTCCGAAATGCTGAACGTTCCTCCGTCGGCCTGTTTTTCGCGAGCTTTCCCCGATATTTAATTTCAAATAATAATTAATAATCTCGCGTTGAAAGATCGCACCGGGACTTTTTCCATGAAATATCGCTCGCGTTGGTGTAATTCCGCGGCGAAAATAAGGGATTAGAATCGTTAAAGAGTGGTAATCGCACGCGTGGTCCACGTTGGAAACCGATAGAGTCGATTCTCCCTCTCGCGATGCGTTAGTAGCCCGATGAAACCATGTAACGAATCGCGGGTCGTAATCGCGGATAATCGCCGAATGTGGGAAGACCTATTTTTGTGAAACATCAGTCGATACGAGTACAATGACAAGAGAAACAATCTGTACGCGACAGATGAACGAATTCTTTTTTTTATTATTTTTTATCTTTAATCTTTTAATTAATTCTTTACGTTTTTTTTTATTTTTTAACGAATTAAAATATTTCTTCCTTCGGAAGTTAAATAAAGATAAATTTTCGTCAAGCTTTATTTTTTAACGAATTAAAATATTTCTTTCTTCGGAAGTTAAATAAAGATAAATTGTCGTCGAGCTTAATATTGCAAAAAAAAAAAAATATCGCTCGATCGAGCGGCTTATTAAAAAGTAACTTGCATCCTCGCGCATCTCGTCACATTGCTTTAACGTAACAGATTTTGCAAAGATTGCCTCCCCAGACTGTCTCTTGTTTTGTGGAGGAGATTCTGATAACTAAGCAGAAGCTTCCCGTAGCTCCCAGTTAATAGTTGGTCTGTAAACGAACGGGGTCTCGGCTCAGAAAGTAAAGAACGACCGGTAACAAGAAGCGGCGCAATAAAGCCGTCAACAATGAGCAACAATGCGATCGCGATTTTTAAAACCTACTTTCAGCCCGAGTTCGATTCCGGAGATGCGAAAAAAAATTCATGCATCGAACAACGTCAATCTCGAAAATACACATTAACGTAAAAACCCATCGCCGTAAAACAAACGCGTCCGAATGCTAAAGACATTAAACTATTTTATGAAAAATATTTTCACGGAGCGAATATCGCGCGAAATGTTTTCCGATCGACAAAAAAATTAGAGATATTTTCTCGGAGTTTTCTTGGAATTAAAAAAAAAAAAGGAAAAAAAAAAAATCCCGTTGACATAAATTAAGATCTTTGAGGATAATTATTTTTCAAAAAGCCCTAAAAAAGTTTGCGCGCATTTGAATGCGTGCAAGCAGTGCTTCGTGAAACACTGCGCTTTCAACAGCCAATTCATTTACGGAGAATATCGGAAAGTCGGCAATTTCGATTCGGGTAATTAGGGATTCCCTAATTAAATTCCGCAGGAAAATACCAAAGTATCCCGAGCCGCGTGGGGGATAAAATATATATATATATCTTTCGATAGCGTAATATTTTTCAGAGAAGCACGCTCGTGCTTGTCTTTATGCTCGTACAACTTGTTATAAAACAAATTCCTCTGTAAACGACACGAATTAAAAATGTGATCGTCGCGCAGACTGCCATTCGGAAAGTCGTTCCAACATATAAATATATTATACGTGAATTTTGGTATAAGCCGTGTTCATGGCGATGGTCACCGAATTCTATTTCGATCTCGAATAAATCTCGCGTAGACGGAAACATGTTGGAACATGTCTCCCGTGAGGCAGCTCCGCGGACGTTCTCAAGAACGTAGAAGGCAATTGTTTCGTATCGCTTACCTTTCGGCGTCCGCTCGGTCGTCAGCCCGGTCGTCAGTCCGGTCGTCAGCCCGGTCGCGAGAAGGTAGAAAAGACACCCATCCGTCAGCTAGTCGTCAGCCCGGTCGCGAGAAGGTAGAAAAGACACCCATCCGTCAGCTAGTCGTCATGCTAGGCTTCCGTCGACGTTAGCCGTCCGCACCGTGATCATCGTGAACATCCAGGCACACACACTGATTCTACCGCGTTTCGCAACATACCATTATATGCACATCTCTTCCCCCGGCGCTTCTTTCCGACGAGAAAACTTCGCGCGGCCGCGAGCGAACGCGATAACGGCGGAGGGTACGAGGAGACGCGTCGACGGGGGGGCTTCGCCGGAACGCGAGCGAAATCAGCGAAATGGGGAACGGCGCCGATCGCGAAATAATAGGAAAGCGTCGCGGACACACGGCGCGTCCGTGGGCACGCTCGGATGTAAGGAAAAAAGGGGTATCTACGAATAAATCCTACGCGGCTACACGGCGTCGCGCCCCCAAGCGCGTTCGCTCCAGACGGTCTCTACACTAACTGGCGACAGTGCGTCGCGTCGGTTAAATTTCGAGCCGGCGCGGGCGCGCGCCGACCAATCAGCGCTCAGAGTGCTCGTGCCACCCGCGATCGCTCATTGGCCCGAGCATCGCCTGTTGCCTGCACGGTTAGAGACGCAGGGCTGCCACCGTGACGCAATCGAAACGATCCGGATCAGATTGATTTATTGAATAAATTCATATTTTTTTCAGAGCAATTAAAGCGAGGAATATGATTTTATCCGATCGCAGTCGCAAATTATGCCATCGTTTCAGCGTTTTTAACAAAGTTTCCGATGTAATTATTCGGATTTCGAAATTTACTTGGCAACAATTCTGAGCTCTTACTAGCCAAAATAATTTTCACATTAAATATACTTTTTTTCTTCTTATAAAAAGAAAGACTAAAGACATAATGTAAACTAAAGTTATAAAAAATTGTGAAGTAAATTTCAATTACAAAAAAAATAATTATAACAATATAATTTGTCTTAATTAGATTAAGTATAATGTCAGGAAACTAGCGCGTTAAAAAGGATAACTTTTATTATACAAAAAGTCGATTGTTTGTACAAAAAGGTGTATTCTTATATATTACATCGCTTGTAGTGAACCTCACGTTAAAACGCTTTATTCTGGGACGTAAGCGGTTAATTGGAATAGCGTGACGCTTTATAATAAGGAACACACGAACACGCGGCTGCGATCATTCCAACATCGATTCACTTAAAAGCGATGGTAGTTTCACGTACCTATCCGTTCTGCAATCACAAATTCCGTCCAAGCAGAACCGTAACAATAGTATCAACATGCACATTCACTATTTTCGCACCTTGCACACGCGAGCTAACTAATAATCGTCATATATATATGTATATATTATGCGCATCGTTATCTTGCTAAAAAGGGAAAAGAAAAGATCGAGTGTGGCACTTTCTCACAGAGCTATTAAACTCTCGCAGAAAAGATCGGCAAACGTAGAAAACAAGTACGAGCAAGTCTGAGAGAAAAAAAAAATACAGATAAACGGTGTTAGAACCTTTTTCACGTTTGGCTAAAAAGAGAATTGAGGGAGAATATGACTCGAAAACATTACAAAACGTGTAACAATTACTACATCCTCCGTAAACTCTTCAAATCAAATCAAAAATCCATTATATAAAACATTGTCATTAACCACCGGTCTGCCAAGATAAATAGGAGACACGCCTACAAAATAATTCCTTCAAAATCATAATTGTCTACCATAAAAATCTTTTTAATAAACTTATTATTAACGTATATGCACTCTACCTAATATAGATTTAGTTCATTTCTCCATATTAAAATTTATTAATACTCGAAAACAAGCGGTAACAAATCTTGATAGACCGGCTGTCAATTAGTTCGTCCTAAACGCGGAGCGAGCGTTCGGTGTTCGGCAAAAAACAGTAACATTACCGAACACGACGCCGCGAAGCCGAGTGGTATATTACAGCGTAGGAGAACAATTGGTAAAAGAACCTAATCGAATCGTTTATTATCCCACCACCGTTTTGCATTTGTACTTTTGCGATTCCGCGCGCGTTGCGGCAATCAATTTTCACGCCGAACCGATGCGGAAAGCTGTGACCGACGAGACGATCGCTGCCATTCTTATCCTCGTCATCGTGTCCGTACGCGAAAAAAAAAAAAAATCGTGAACACCTAAAGAATTAAGCTAGATCGCATTAGGGTTACGACGAGGCTTGAGCTGCCAACATTTCCTCCTGCTGTATCTTTCTTCGGTAGTTATCCAACGTAACTTGAATAGTCTTCTCAGAGTAACGGCAGTTTTCGGCACCACAGGTACATGTGAAGGACTTGCACTTTATTATCCAGAATTTCTCGCCGTAATCGAAGCTAAGGGCAAACATATCAAATATTGACCTATTTTTTCGGTTTTGATAAAAGAGTTTATGACGTAAGAAACAAAAATGAGCTTGTAAAGTGTAAAAAATTCTTAAAGATACCGTCACCTTAATCTGTCGTGCAATAAATAAATATAACGTACTCATATAGTAAGTTATACTCGTCAAATATCGTATTAAATATAAAAAAGAATTAAACCGTGATATCTTGCAAAATTATACAAAAGATACTGAAAGATTACGAAGGTCAATTAAACATGATTATATTCTTTATTGAATAAACGTAACATATTTGTCGGTCTACATTTAACGAAAAATAAATAAAATTTATTTCACTGTCAAAATATATATTTGAGCCACGACATAGAATTAAGAGACGAAATATACGGAGTAACAAAATGAAAAAGAACTTTAATAACGTACTACGTGTACTACATGTATTACGTATATAAAAGTAAAATGTCAAATAATTAAAGAAAATCTTTTTGTGCAAAGTTAAATTGTTTCTGTTAGTTAGATTAAAAGCTCAGTGAAAGTTCAGTGATTATCGGCGTCTCAACCACTTTTTAACATACCCGAGCTCTTCATCCGCTTCGATGTCGCGATTAGCGAAAAACGCTATTCTTGGAAAATGCAAATCCTGATGTTCGACAAATACTCGCACTGGTAAGAGATTCGGTGCACACGAATGATTAATGAACCGAGCAATATTCCCGTAACGTCTCGCGTCTATACAGTATGTCTCTCCATCCTGCACATAAAGTAAACATTTTTCATCTACAATCTAAATTAAAATTAAAATAACTTACACATTTTATAAGCTCGTCAAGTACCAATAAAAATAATAGTAAAAAAAAAAGCAAATTATGAACAAAAAATTAAAAATAATCTTTTTTTACAAATAATATAATATATCCCTCAAAAAACGACAAGATCTAAGAGAAAAATAAAAATAATATGCAAACATTAAAGCAAAATTACATCTTCATTATTTTTTAAGTAAAATAAAAAGTATATAACTTACTCTGTTATCTAAATCGAACAAGTAGGAGTCATCTTCACGATGATCAGCTTCAGAATCTGAGATTATCTCGCCAACATATTCGCAAACGTAAGTGCCTTTAGGGATATGCCGTAAAGTTCGGAGACCCCAGCCCTTGCCCTTTGTACGAAATAATTGAAATCGTTGAGTCAGTCCATGTTGAATCACTCGATTATTGCATGTAATACGGTTACAGTCACAAGCTGGATTACATTCAAATAACATTGGTGGATCTACAATAGAAATATTATTTGCTAAAGTATTAATAATTTTAATAAAATCACATTAAAAGGCTTTTTCTCATCTTATAAATAAAAATTTTTTGCAGAATTATACATATATATACCTGTATAATTAAATTCTGGTATGAGTTTTCCCTCCTCGTCATACCAACATCGCAAGCTTATGTTTCCGCATAAACACTTTTCGGTACTGCAGTTGTCTTCGCATCGACAAGACTGTAACGATGTAATTGTACGGTCCACATTAATGCTGCTCGTAAAACAATTTTCTGTTACGTACAGAAAATCTGTCGGCTTGTCCTCGGAATCGTATCCGTTGACACACTGTATAGGATTTGTTTCTTTTCCGCGTGAAATATCACTAAAAAAAAAAAAAAATTAATATAAAATAATTATTATAGTACGCATAAAAAATAAAATTAATAAAAATAATTATTTATTGCTCAAATTTTATAAAATAAAAACATTTATATATTTTTTTTAAACAAATAATCGTTTATTACTTAAAAAAAATTCCATACTTTGTTAATATCTTAGCTGTTTTCTCCCACATATGCTCAGAGAGTTCATTAACTTTCGCGTTCAATCTCAAAGCAGCCATCGTATCACCGTCAGCAGCGCAACAATTGATCGCTGTTTCACCAGCAACATTCGCTTCCCCTATTTTAGCACCACGTGCTAACAGTAAAACACTGACCGCGTATTGATCTTGTCTGGCTGCTATGTGCCTGAAAAAAAATCAAATACTTTCAAATTAAAGAGAATTATTTAAAAAACAATTATAACAAACTATAAAAAATACGAAACATACAAAGGAGTATCACCGTGAACGTTGACAGCGTTTACATCGCATCCCTCGTTAAGAAGCATCTCTGTTATCTCAGAACTACCGCTAAAGGCACTCCAATGCAACGCTATATTTTGTTCGGCATCACGAATTAGCGGATCGCATTTTTTATCTAATAAGTATCGTGCGACATCCGCGTGACAAAACTCACATGCCCAGATTAAGCTTGTCCAGCCACCGTCGTCCACAGAATCTGCAAACAAAAAATTTTTTTTAATTAAATAAAAAATTTTTTTTTTAATTAAATAAAAAATTTTTTTTTTAATTAAATAAAAAATTTTTTTTTTAATTAAATAAAAAAAATTTTTTTTAATTAAATAAAAAAAATTTTTTTTAATTAAATAAAAATATATTTTTTTAATTAAATAAAAAATTAAAAAATAGAACATTTATATTTAATGGCCAGCTTAGCACAGCGCATTACTTACCTACTAATGTCCTCGGCACTTTACATTCAGTTAGAATGATTTTGCAGACTTCTAAATGACCAGATTTGGCAGCCATATGTAGGGCGGTCATACCGTCCTCGCCCTTTACAGTTACATCGGCCCCTGATCTGACTAGGTATTTTACCACGGCTTCATTACCTTTAATCGCGGCTAACATTAACGGCGTTAATTGATTCCTATCCATTACATCTACTTGAGCACCAGCTTGAACCAAAACATGTACACACGACAAATGTCCTTTATCTGCCGCTATGTGCAGACCGGTTCGGTGAGCGTAATCCCGGAATGTGTGATTTGCATTGTAGCCACATGCTGAAAAACATAAATTATATTTTATAGCGATATGATAAATTACAAAAAATAATAGTTATGAATAAAATATTTACTTAATGAGACTTAAAATAGATTAAAATAGAAAGGATCATAAATGATTAACAAGTTTAGGATTTTCCAGCTTTATAAACTAAATTATCGATTAATTTAATTACTCACAAAGTTTCCACTTACCTAATACATTCACCAACTTTTCAAGATCTCCATTTTTCACCGAAGTGTAAAGACTCATAATAGTATAACGCTCTGGTCTATCGGGATTAGTCGACGGTTCGGGTATTTTAATAATATCAGGTTTAATTAACGGACTAGCCGGACGGCGTTCAGCCAATTTCGTATTATCACCTTTGCCGGGTAGACTCATCTTTGCGGATGGTAGCTTGGAAAATTTTTTCCGCGTAGGAATGAAAACTGGCCGTCGCATGCCATTCATTGTCACCATAACATCATAGGCTGCTGTCTCGCTTCCGCAGTGCGGACAAACGCCTTTCTTGTTCGGATAAATCTCACATTCGCGATGGTATTGGTGACCGTTGGTGCACTGTACGAATCTACCTTGAGAGCAAAACGTGCCACAAGAGGGACAGCAGTTATGACGCAGTAATCGCTCTTTATGCATGCGACAAAGAATAATGAAAGGCACGCGAGTGCTAGGTCGCCGCATTGCCACATCGTTGGCGTCCACTTCGTTACAGCAGCCTACTACCCGGTTGTCGATAGAATCGATAGCAGTACAGTAGAGTGGTCCACCGGTACCAGTTATCGTCACGTATAATTGAGATCGTACTTGGCATAAGCACAACATAGATTGCACATACGTCTGAAATTGATGGAAAGATATTAATTAAAAAATATTTTGATGTGATATTCATTAAATTAATTAGATAAGGCTTACGCATATATAAAATGCCTTAGGTGAAAATACTTACTTCACTTAGAATCGCCGTCGATTCCGGTTTTGATGCCTGTCCTTCCGCGGGACTTGGGCTCGGTACCATACTCCGGCGTGTTCGTTTAATCGGTATCTCTATTAAAATTTACATTAAAAAAAAAAAATTCTTAATGAAGTTCGTCTATATATTTATAAAATATACTTTGTTAAAAACCGAAGCTTTACCTTCAGGATAATCATTATCTTTTTCTGCCTCTGCAACAGATGGAGAACCATCTGAAAGATAAAAATTTAATTATTATATTTGTCTATTCTAATTCGATTATAATTGTTGCGATCGAAAAAGATTATTATTTACGCAGTCATTGCATCACCTTCGTACAGATCAGCTTTTGCGATTTTTCGTGCCGCTTGCGAGCTTCCGCGCGGACGTCCCCTCTCTCTTTTCGATCGTACGGTAGATTGAGTGGCAGGTTTCAAAAAAGGCTTCTGAATATCCGCCAGAGGTATGTCATCGCTACCGGGGCTATTGATGGAATTACTCAGTTTAGTATGTGAATCCGAGCTCCTCGTCATCGGCGACAGCTTCGGCATTCCTTCGAAGTCGGAAAACGATTGAGAATCTTCCACATTCTCGTTCACGCTGTTTTCCAACATCGAACTATTACGCGACGATTCTAACAGCGTGCTCTCAGCTGTGCTAACACCGTCAGACGTTAGGGACGTTTCCAATTCTTGACGGATATCGGTGAGCTTTGCCGGCTGCTTTGTTTGATCTTTGCCTGGAACAATTTTCTTGGGTCTGCCTGGTTTATTGTATTTCCGTTTTTTGAACTCGTCGGTATAGTTAGATTTTTCTTTACGTGCCATGGCACTTTCTAGGACAGTACTCTTTACAGACTCTTTACACAGTCTTCTTGCGGAACGCTTGGGTCCAGGAGATTCCTCGATTGAATCACTGAAAACGATAAAAATAAATTTAAAAATTGCTTAAAAATACAGAAATAATAATTATTAAAAAAAAAAAATAAAATACCTAAGCGCTCTCAACCTAGGTCGCCCAATTCTTCTTTTTCTAGTAACTGGAGCGGTAGTTTCTTGTTGCTCAGTATTTTCTGCAACTGTTTCCTTAACATTGCTATCTTCGGAATTATTCTCCTTAGCTTCAGGTATTTTTTCAACAGGGAGTTTTGTATCGCTATCACTCTTCTCGTCTGCAGTTTCCTTTTTAACCTCTTCTACAGTTTTTGGCTCAATCACTTTCGTAGAATCCTTTTTCTTAGTCTCCTCGGTTTGAGACTTCTCGGCTTGAGACTTCTCCATCGGAGATTTCTCCGTTTTAGATTTCTCTGTTTGAGATTTTTCCGTTTGAGACTTTTCTGATTGAGACTTCTCCGATTGTGATTTCTCCGCTTGGCACTCCTCAGATTGAGATTCTTCTGCCTGGGATTCCTCTGCTTGAGACTCCTCGGCTTGAGACTCCACCATATCAGAATTCTCATCAGAGTTCTCTATTTTCACCGAAACACCACCGATTTGGTCACAGTTGACCAACTCGTCAGGAACTAAAGTGATATTGGAGGAACAGCTGGAGATCTTAGTCTTCTTGCCGTGATCCGTATTCTCGTCGATGGTCCTGAACGTCAAAACGATTCTAGTTACATTGTTATCCTTCTTAACGGCGTCTTGCTTGCCTGCTGAGCTCTCTTCCTCGCTCTTATGATTTTCCTCCGGGGTCTGCGAGGTAACCGTGCTTTCCGGGTTCTCGGGGGCTTCCTCGCTGACACCGTCCAATTCTTTCTCCCCCTTCGGCGCCTCCTCGACGATCTTCGACGGCACCGGCAGCGTCACCGTCTCCTCCACTGCCGCCTTATCGCTGTCGTTGCTTTTCGTCGGACTGACACCCTTGTTGAACTCGTTCGTCATCCCTTCGAGAATCTCATGAATACTGACCTTAGCGTCGACAGCCCTGCGATCGGCGGCGGCCATGTCCACATCCCCGCCGTTGACGCTGCCGGCCTCTGGCAGCGACGGCGCCCGGCACCCTTCGGGCGCCGCGGCGACGAGGCCGTTGTCGCCCTCCGGTGACGCTACGTCGGCCATGCCCGGTGCGCGCGGCTAGCTACCGCTACAAACGGCAGGCGACTCGCAGCGGCGAGAGACGACGCGCATCTCCAAAGGCGTACCTCATGCTGCCCACGCTATTACCGGTGCATCACGTCTTCCTCGGGTATCCCCTCGAACGATTATTCTTTCTCCGTGTTTGGCTTCCGTTTCTTCGTGACCGGAGCCCTCGTCTCTTCCCCGTTCTCCCGCCCTCCGACCTAACCGACCTAACTACCTGGCCGACGGCAACGTGCCAGCTTCCGGCGCGGCGATCGATCTCACCCCGACGCGCGCTTATCGGCGACGCTTATCGACGACGCGGACCCGTTGATCCTCCACCGATGACGCTCCTCTCCTCTCTCTCTCTCTTCTCTCTCTCTCTCTTTCTCTTCCTTACTTGCTTTCCGTGTTAAATTGAAGAGCACGCGATGTGTACGCACGCGTGGCTCGCTGCACCCGTCGACTACCTTTAGCTCGCTTTAGCTTCACCGAAATGCCCGTGCTCTCGGCGGCGAGTCGAGGTCCTCGACGGCTCGACCCCGTGGCCGCTCAACTAATCGGATCGACAGTGCCGAGGCGGCGCGAGACGGCCCGAGCCAACCGCGCTCACGTTCTTTGCGAAAGAGGAAGAGAGCGAGAGCGTCGGGCAGAGAAGGAAAGAAACGAAGAAGAGAGAGAGAGAGGGAAAGATGGCCGCGCTTACGCTGGCGCGCTCATGGAGCGGCCAGCGGTTGGAAGTCATATCGATTGCTCAGGGCCGGCGGCGGAATCGTTTTCTTTCCGCCGTCTTGCCGGATAGCAGCGGCATCGCGTCCGATTAACCTTCGCCGACGCTCAATTCGATTCTCGCCTCGTCCACGGGGTTCCTCGGGTGGAGGCAGACAAACGGGCGGGAAAGGGGGGGGCGAGGGGAGAGGGGTAACGGCAGCCATTACGCTGCACGGCGACGTCCGCGTGGATATGTTTTGTCCGACAAAAAGCATCCGGCGCGTCGCGTATAAAAGGAATATTCATCCGCTGGCTTCGGATGCTCCCCCTCTGTCCCCCGCGCTGTCCAGATCCTGCCCGCCACGAAAGTAAAGTTCCATCAAAATGCTTAATTAATCCCGATAAATTTTCATACTAACAATTAGAACGTAGGGACCGCTTATCGTCAGTCGCGGAAATGTAAAAGATCGAATAAAAAAATCTGAAGTACGAATGCCCTTCTGGCCCTTCACTTGTTTCGTACGCTGCGTTTAATTGCCGATCGTCATGGACTCGAGTACAGCTACGCGGCTTTAATCTTAACCCTCGAACGGCACGCTCTGTCCCCGGCGCTTTATTTCATTCTTGATAATTTACTGCATTTTACGGCGGTATTCTTATCGCCGAACCATTCGGGAAGAAAGTTAAAGTTTTCACGAATCTGGGTTACATCAACCCAGTGTTATCCGCTCGAGGGTTAAGAAAATTTGCGCGCGTCCGCGCCCACGCGTGATAAACAATGCATGAACGCACGCGAGAAGGTTCGATCGGCTCGTTTGCAGGAGAATGCAAATTAGCGATATTAATATGGCCGGACGTAAAGCTGGAAAATCCATCGGCGCCCAGCGCGCATGAGCGAGGGGAAAAAAAAAAAAGAAAGAAAAAAAAAAGACCTGCTTAGTAGATTACGTGGCATGATACGATAAAAATACATGCCTTCGAATTGAATGACGCTGACGCGTGGGAATGCCGTTTCACTTTGCGGGATCACGAAGGGAATAGTTTGACCTCCCAGCCTTCGATAAGGCTCAGGAAAAACCCGATGACTTTAAAGATTCGTCCCATTAATATCTAAATCAATATGATAACACATGATGAAATTAATCCGCCGAAAGATACAAGCTAGAAATCTTCAGCTGCCTCCTCTTTTTATGCTAATAAAATACAACTGCTCTAGACCAAGCCATGACTTTATGATGCCTCTATCGAGAAACCTGATTGAGTCAATTGTAAACGTAATTGAGTAATTATTTTCTCTCGGTGAACAAACAGCGATAAAAACGACGCATTATGTAATATTAGACTGCATTACACGTCACGTTTCTACGCATTGCAGGTCACAAGAGAGGGAGAGATTTATTTCTGTTAAACCCAGCATCCCAGTTTTTAACGCACAGTTGGCTCACAAATATTTTCGAATCCCGCCTTTGAACGTTCCTCCCCGATTTAGATTTCTTTATGAAAATGGGCAAGATCTAATTTATTGATAATGCCGAAAGTATGTCACGGTGAATTCTTATCTATATACTCGCCAATCAGAGCATGACATTGATAAATGCAGTCTATTACATTTAATAGGAGAAATATGTTTCTTTTTTTTTTTCCTCTCCAGGCGCCATACAATTTTTTTTAATAACTAATATTTTTAACGGGATCAAAATGTAAACGCGTACTCTGATCAAGTTTGAACTACACCATAATGAGGCTCTTATCTATTCGCTTTATGGTAATCACACAGTGCCTGATAAATTATTTCGTCGCGTAGCAACAAGTAATGCAGCCTATAAAACTGAACTTAGAAGAAACTTCTTTTAATATCACGTCAGACTCTCCGGCGACTTATAAGTGAGAACTGTTAAGAGGTCAAAGATTGCACTTTTGTACTTCATCGCGACCAAGGCAGTCGTCTCCTGACTTGCATTTTCGTTACCTCGTACCGCGTCGTCGATTACAACGGAAAATACGATCTGAAAATAATACGAGGCGCTTTTTTAACGATATTTAAACAAAGCTAGAGCGACGGTCGAAGAAAGTCGAAACGGGAGATGCGATAACTCGTATAAATATAAGTTTATTTACATTGCAACAGGTCCTTTTGTCGAATAGCTGACAAAGGTGATTACGAGTGTAGACTTGAACGTAGTTAGAGATTAAATGTTAATTAAAAATAATAATTACAACATTCTAAAACCGCATGTCTCGTGTACATGTATGTGTTCGTCTGCGAGACGCTTGCACGCCCTACCAATTTAGTAATGTACATTCGTAGGACAGAGATGTGCCACCGCGAAATTATTGTGCTTTCGGTTCTCTTATCTTTCTCTCCTTCTTTCCATAGATTTTATCTCGAAGAAAAATCGCGGACAGATACCATCCCTCTCGGTTGGACCGTCTGTACCGGATTATGCGTTCATGAATTATTCGCCCGCGTACTTAACGTTGCTTGAATAATCATTAATATTAAATAGTAAAACGTGGAAAAAGAAGTCACTGTGAGACTGCAATTCGAGTTGCAAGGCCGTTCAAGAGAGAAGAGCGAACTTCGTTGCGTTTATTATCTCTCCTTCCCCTGACAAAATTCTCAAGATTGATAGAAAGAGGCGTAAACGAAGAACGATAGGAACGGTTTACGCATTTTTCACGCACGGCATGTTACACATATTCCTCTCGTGTGTATGCGTGTGTGCTCGTTTATACCATACATAAATATGTATGTATGCATGTCTAACGTGTCGAGGCTGATTTAGAAAAATCATCGCGATTCATCGCGATTAATGCCGTACTTCTCCGTCTGCTCTGTATCTTTTCTTCGTATTTTTTTTTCTTTTTTTTTTTTCTCTTTTTTATAGTACGCAAACGATATAAAAAGTTGAGCATCATATTTCACGCCGCGTGCCATCAAAAAATACACACCGAGAAGATAATTATTGACGAAGGTAAATCGATTCGCATCTCGCGGCGGCGAAGAAAAGTCGTGCAAAACGTTGCGAGGGCTGCATACAACGCGAACCCTTTCGCCTCGAGGTGCCGGTTGCACCGCTCAAGTCTAATATTAATCCTAGCTTTAATCGATTGTTTCTTTCCGCTTACATCGGCCAAGGCGAAAACACTCTCGGTGAGAATTTATATCGAAACTATCTAAATGTTTCTTTTTTTTTACTTTTAATTAATCTACGTAAATTTTTATCATCTCCTTACTGCACCTCGTAGAAAATAATTCATTCCAAGCACTCACGCGTCCAGGATCAATCAAATCAAGGCGGTCGACGCGGTATAGCTAAAAGCACTCGACCGTGCAAGAGGTGTACATTTACGACTTTAGCGTGTGAAGCGTTTTTTAAACTCGAGAAAGACGTTTCACTTTTCTTCTCTACGTCCTAACATCGATAAGGAATTCAGAAAATACTTTGCAATCAAACATCTGAAGCACTCGGAAAGCTCTCAGAAATCTGAAACATTCACACTTAACTAGTACTCGTGTTTCTTAAGGCAACTCTCGCGTTAGAAATGTCCGCGAATTCAGGTGCGCGATAATGTTAAATCAAGATGAAATATTTTCCCGGGATCTCGGCCGTTTCGCACGCTAAATCGACGGTTCTCGTACAAAGTCTGCGATTCGCGTACAGCTCCGAGTTCAACAGTATTTCGAGTATTAAAAACACGCTTTTTCGTTTTTCCTCCGCTTTTACATTTGGTATATAACGGTTGAAGACACGTCGTGTACACGTTGCGGCGTCCACACGTTTTGCGACTCGCTCTGTGCGTGCAAATATTGCCAGACGACGGATGCACCTCGCTGCTACATGGTGCACGTAATCATCCGGGTGTCCGCAGTCACATATGGCACCAACAAGGAATAATAAGGCTTAATGATTGTAGCGGTGGGTTATGGTGGCGGAGGTCTCCTCTGAGGTTCGGGTGTATAACGTAAACGAGCTCGCACGTGCTGCGGGCTACCAGGCACGGAATTGCTTTCCGACAATCTTCTAGGCGGTGGCTGAGGCGGAGAAGGCGAGACGTACCTAGAAAAAGCCCATCTGTCATGTACATGCACATTATTTTCTTTTGAAAACCGGTCTCCCTGGAGAATAATCAATGATTACACATATTATGTAATTTATCGTTACGTAAAAAATTATTTCTTTAACAAGCAAAAGGTAATTAATAAGAAAGAAAGCGCGTACCTTCGCGGAAAGGAAGGAGACGCCTGTTCAATTAAGTTTCTTCTAAGAGCGAGCGGGGACTCGCCGCGACTCAGTCTCGGTGGCGGTTCTGGCGATGGTGCGCGATCGCTACCGAGCCTGAGGCGCACGTAAGACGCGAAACGCTTTTTCGCGGACTCCTTCGAGCTGATCTGTTGCGACGGCATCACCAACGACGACGGTGGTGATTCCTGCTTCAACTGATGAGCAAAACGTGAAATCAGCAGCTGCGGACTAGTAGAGCCGTGAGATCCCTGAGGCGGCGGCTCCGAAGGAAATCTAACGCGAAGTACAGAATATTATTAAATTTTATACGAGCTAAAAGAGTACAGAGTTCAACGCATTTAGTTAAGTAATAATTAACGGATAAACCCGATTTTCCATTCACCTTTTCCGACTGATCATTGGGCTACCATAGATATTCTGCGTCTGCGGATACGTTTGAATTGCCGCAGATTGCTGTGGCGATGGTTGCGCTAGTCGTTGTTGCAAGAATGGCGAGTAACGGCCACTATTGTCGTACGTAGCTGGTGGCGGTTGAATGACGTTAGGCGGGTCGACGTTCTCTCGCCGCCACGGCGAGTAGTCCCTGGCGAAAGGACTCAGAGATCTCGAGACACCTCCCTGCCACCGGTCGGCTTTACCGCTGTCGCGTTCTTCGTAACGGCTACTACGGTACGGGGAGTACGGTCGACCATTGTTGTCCGAGCTGGTATCCTGAGTTCTCCAAGGAGAAAACGGTCTCGTTGTCGTCGTTGTCGTCGTCGTTGTCGTCGTTATCGTCGCGGCCGTTGTCGCTGCCTCTTGTCCATCCTCACCGTTCGTTGCCGAGCAGCGATTCGAGGAGTTGTAATCGTGCCTGGTGATGCTCTGCTGTCGATAGGGTGAGAAAGGTCTCGGCGGTAGATTCGCTTCTGACTGGTCCACCGAGTCCTTAGATATCGGCGGCGAGAACGGCCGTGCGATCTCCTTTCGGCGAAGAGCATACGGGCTGTAGGGCACGTAATTCGCGCCGTTCTCACTGTTGCAACGTTGGTGGAACGGCAAAAAGCCAGAATTCGGTGGCTCTCTGAAGCTGCTATTAACGTTGCTCCGCAGGAAGGCTGGCACCTCGGATTGTGCCCGCAGATAAACTGTTTGTTTCAAAGACACATGACTCGAAACTCGCTGCTGCTGGCCTCCCGGCAATCTGGAACTAAATTTCCATTAAAATTAATTTTTTTTTCGAGATTTAATTTGTGAATTACGATTGATTTCCCATCATGAAAAGATGATCTGACTCGATACGTATGTACATATGTACCACTAATGTCCCACAATCGTACACCATGACGATTCTGCAAGAATCCTAGTCTAAATGAGTTAATGAAAATTAGAGCAGAATGTTAATCATTAATTGTTAGTATGCAAAACGCAGACGAGTAGATGTTTTCTAATAAGAGAATATATTAGGTCGTTTCTAAACTATCCCGGAAATTTCTGGAGGATTATGCTGCAAGATTCATGTTCTTCCGTGTAAATTACAGAGCGAGTGGTTCACGGCAAAAACTCAACACCAAAATGACAAAAAAAAAAACTTATAGGATTGGTATAAATTTTTCTGAAACAATAAGAGTAAAGTAACATGATTAAAATATCTGTAATTGCAAGATGAGCAGTTATCTACACGGTCCATAATCCCCTTTATCACACTTATACTAATTTTGCTGCGGCTATTCCGTCCCCGGTCCGTACAATAGTAGATTTCCTTTCACAAAATTAAAATGCAAAAAAAGAAAAGAAAAGTGGCGTGTGCACAGGGAAAAATAATGCGTGCATTGCGATGGGCAAGTCGCTACGCAACAAAACTCAATGAAACACAAAAAAAAAAACGCAACGAAAGTAGGCGAAAAGAGAGAGACAAAAATATATTGAAATAAATAAAAAAAAAACAATGCTTACCGTGAGTAAGGGTTGAAGGGTGGAATGTGTAACAGGCGCGTGCACAAACCAAACAACTCGAAATGAAAATCGGGTAGATTTTTGGATACTCTGAGTAGCGGGGTAGAATCTATCTTTTCTTTGCTTTTTTTTTTCTTTTTTTAAATCTCTTTTCTGGGGATATTCAGGCAGTTTATCCGGAGAGGAGCGGAAGAAGGAAAGGAGAGAGGAGCAAGGGTAAGGGAGGATGCTACGCCGCGCTGCCTCCCTCAAGCTCAACGCTGCAACACAATTCAACACGCACGCAAACTTTTAATTTAAAAGAAAGAACTATAAATGTCAGGTTTTTTTTTTTTGCAAAAGCAGTAATCAAAGATAAATGTATATATAGTAGAATGCTCCGAGAGTACATCACGTCTCCCTTCAGCCGTATTTTTTAAACAAACTCAAACTGATCGTTCCTTTACTGGCAAAACTTGACACGTAATCAACGAGAGAGAATCTGTTGACTATAAAACGCCGTGATTCTGAGACACCTTGTAAAATTGTTAATATTTAACAGGTCAATTCGCAAAATTCCGGTCCAGAACTCGTTAACCGTAAATATGTTAAATACTTTATAAAAATCGTAAAACGTGATTAAACCTGGTTATTGCCAAAAGAAAAAAAAAAAAAGGTAACCAAACCAGAGATCAGTATCTTTATTAGTCAGAAATCTCATGCGATGTTTTAAAAGTTCGTGATCTCATTGTCAAACTAGTGATTATATCGTCTTGTCTTATCTATTATAATATTATACGTCTCAAGTATTATGTCTAATCTAAAAATAAAAAAAGCATATAGCAATTAACAAATATAGACTCTCACCTTGGATCTAACTGCCGCATAACTTTGCCGAACCATTGACCGGAATTTGTAACGGCGGAGTTGGAGTCGTTGTCCTGTAGAATATCGTACTTGCGAATAAAGGGGTGTTCCATTAGCTTGTGGTACTTTGGCCGATGCTTGTAGTTCTTAGTGAGGCAACAACTGACGAAACTTCTAAACTCTTTAGAAAAGGGTGCATCCGTCGGAAGAGACGGAGGATCGTCTTGTACTACTCTGCTCAATACCTGCGATAAGCGGAATAATAAACGTAAAAACAATATAATTAATTTTTATTAATAAAATAATTAATAAAATAATTAATAAAAACATAGATACAATATTATTAATATATTAATATTAAAAAAAAAAATTATTTGCACAGAAATATCGAAGGGATAGTGAGAAACAAATTTTCTCAATATAAGTTTTACCTCAAAATCAGTCTTGCAGTCTCGATAAGGAAATACTCCCGTAGCTAGTTCCACTAGAGTAATGCCCAAACTCCACACATCTGCTCTTATATCATAATCTGGTTTCGTAGGATCCGGTGGGTCTATCCTTTCAGGCTGCATAAAATACGATACCATAATGCATAATTATTTAAGAAATAAAAACCTTCCCTTGTATCTACTTACAGCCATGTACGCTGCGCATCCCGCGCTTCTCGTTTTCGCTTTACTGTCGACCAATCTACCGGAGATCCCGAAATCGCAAAGTTTTACTCCTCCCGTCTCATCCAGTAATATATTGCTAGGTTTCACGTCTCTGTGAATTACACCATGCTTTTCCTTCAGGTACGACAACGCCTTTACCGTCTAAAAAAAAAAAATTAGTCACAATCTAAAATCGTCCTGTAAAATAATTTTTTAAATATTATTTAAAAAATCCAAAATTAATTTCAATTTTTAAGATAAGAGTAACAAGAAGCAAAATTTTCTCGTCTCTCTAAACATGCGTTTTCTCGTCCACTGTAACTTTCCTAAAACTTTTAAATAACACTTTAATTCGAAATAAAAATCTTCATAAATAAAAATAAAAAGAAACTCACCGCTACTGTAACTTTTCCTAAAAAATCCTCGGGTATGGCTTGCCTGCTATGCTTTAACAATTTGTCTAAGCACGTTGCCATTAATTCCATACAAATCCAGACGTCGGATTCTGTGATAAAACACCCCAGGCACTGTACAATGTACGGACAGTCGTGCGACTTGAGCACAACGTCGAGATCCATGATTATTCTCTTGTTCTCCTCGGCGTTTCCGGAGCGTCGCATTTGTTTCACGGCAATTACCACGCCGCTCGGTTTGTGCCTCATTTTGACAACGTGCCCGCAAGTGCCGTTGCCGAGTTCGCCCAAATGCTCCAAATCTTTCATCTCCGTTTGATACCTTTGGCCGTTAATGTTCAGGATGCCGTTCATCTTCATGATCTCTTGTAGCTTTAACTCGACCTCACTGTCGTGCATCTTTGGCGGTGTTATCTGCGACACTGGCAGGTCTAGCTGTCTTCTAGGTCGCGTCGGAGTACCCATATCTCCAACTGGCATAAAAGCACATAATATTTTAACACATTACTCGAATTTAACATACATTTACTTCCTTAATCACATAATTTCATGCAACAAAGTACGCGTAATCGAATCTATGCGTTTTTAATAATAAGAATTAATCTTAATACGAATATTGAAAAGTATTATAGTTAATTTTTTACAAATTTAGCATTCAGCTTCCTTAGAACTCAGCTATATTAATCTCTATAATATTACGATTCGATATCAGAGTTCAGTCACGATAACAAACGGATTCTAATCTAAGGGAATGCTTCAGCGAAAAATGAGCAAGTCAAATGGCTCGAATAATAAATGGTTTTAATAAAGAAAATAATAAGTAGGAAGCAAGTAAAAGAAATTCTGGACGTGTCTATGAAATTTTCGCGTTACGAGCGAGGGGAAACTGATCAACAACGTAACATTCGACATAACCTATACGCGAGCGCGAAATGCGACGGCGACGTCGTCCGCGGAGGGTAGGTTGCGTTAAATCGGAGGGAAAGAGGATCCAGGTGGGCCTCGTGGAGGAATCGCGGGTTGCTTACGTTGCCGGGGTCTGCGAAGCGCGGGGCTGGACGCGGGTCCCGCTGTCGTTGCCGAGGAAGACGACGACGACGAGTGCAGGCTCGGTGCGCCGATCTCGCCGGCGGCCGCCTGCCTGTCCCGGTCGCGGGATTCGTTCTCCGCCCGTAGCCGCTCCTCCAAGTTCATGATCTTCTTCTCCAGGGTGCTCGACATCGCGCCCGCCACACGCCGCGACTCCTCGGCGCTGCTAACGCGTTTGTTTTGGTTTTCTTCTTCGGCCCTTCGGCTCTCGTAATTCTCCGTGCACCTCCACGGCCGTTTCTACGTGCGCCACCAAATGCCGGAGTTCACCGGGCTCGCCACACCGCCGTCATGCGCCCGAGACGGCCCGACGGTACGGTGGATCCGAGGGAGACCTCGCGAATTTCAGAGCTGTCCCGTCCCGAGCTCTTCGGACCAGTGTTGATAGACGGGACGGGTTTTTTCTCACGCATGCGCGACAAATGGAGTAATAATTTTTTAGATCATTAATTGCAAAATGTCATATTTCGAATGACTATTTCTATCTGTAAAAAAAATAATTCGTGCTCCGTAACGATGTTAGATGTGGGAAACAAATCAGAGTTGAAATTTCGCGTATCGGAATCGCGGTGCTATAGCGAGATGTGAAATTATTGTCTGAACTCGGGCTATTTTTCTCCGTCAGAGCGAAGGTATTGAACTAATCATATTGAATCTACGATGCCGGTAGCAAGAGATTTAATTTAAATAACATGTCTACATTAATATGTTTTATTTTATGTTACAGACACCGGCAGAAATCGACAACTCCGCTGATGCTCACGCAGATCGGTAAGTTGCATGATTTTCTTTTTCGTAGTTAGTTGCCGCGTATATGCGAGAAAACGCGTCCCGTTTATTAAGACTCGGACGCAAAGAGCCCAACTCGGAATCGCGGCTTCTACGCGTACAGATACAGAGGCTCGTCCGTGTGAAGCCAGGCGTTCCTGGCTACCGTCGGATAACAGAAAAATCCAGAGTTATACACTGTTTGTCCCTTTCTTTCGCGGCGTCGCCGGCAGTTATCGCAGATCCGCTTCTCTGTAACATCGCCGAGTCTTAAAAAATTTTAAGTAATACGAAATCCGAGTCACCGAATTGTGTTTGGTCCGAAATGTTCAAGGTATAATGTGTTAATGTAAATTTTTTATGTGCAATGCAACAAAAATTTTCCGTCCCACTTAAACAGACTGCGGACTGTCGGTTGTACATATTTTTAATATTTTCTGTAAGTACAACCGGTGTGGTTAAAAATTTTTGATGCATCCTACACATCATTTCAATTAAAGTAATATAATATTAGTGCAAATAAATATATTTAATATATGTATACAGGCGCGCGCCTGTATTTTAATTCAAGGAAATAAGACAGCTGTCTTATTTAATTCATTAAATAAAAAATTTGTAAAAAAAGCATTATTTCTCTGAAAGTAATATATATTAAAGCATATGCATATAAAAATATATAAGTATACATAAAACATATGTAATATAACAATTAAAACAAAAAGAAATAAAGACAATTAAATAGAGAATTTGTAAAAAAAGCATTATTTCTCTGAAAGTAATATATATTAAAGCATATGCATATAAAAATATATAAGTATACATAAAACATATGTAATATAACAATTAAAATGAAAAGAAATAAAGACAATTAAATAGAGAATTTGTAAAAAAAGCATTATTTCTCTGAAAGTAATATATATTAAAGCATATGCATATAAAAATATATAAGTATACATAAAACATATGTAATATAACAATTAAAATAAAAAGAAATAAAGACAATTAAATAGAGAATTTGTAAAAAAAGCATTATTTCTCTGAAAGTAATATATATTAAAGCATATGCATATAAAAATATATAAGTATACATAAAACATATGTAATATAACAATTAAAATGAAAAGAAATAAAGACAATTAAATAGAGAATTTGTAAAAAAAGCATTATTTCTCTGAAAGTAATATATATTAAAGCATATGCATATAAAAATATATAAGTATACATAAAACATATGTAATATAACAATTAAAATAAAAAGAAATAAAGACAATTAAATAGAGAATTTGTAAAAAAAGCATTATTTCTCTGAAAGTAATATATATTAAAGCATATGCATATAAAAATATATAAGTATACATAAAACATATGTAATATAACAATTAAAATAAAAAGAAATAAAAACAATTAAATAAGAAATTTGTAAAAAAAAAAAAAAAAAAAAAAGCATGCGACTCACGAATCTGCATGAGCTTCAGCGGAGTTGTTGCCGGTGACTGTAACATAAATAGGAAAATATTAATTCAGACATGTTAGTTTCTTTTTGATAAAGATTTTGATTTAAAAATTAATGCTTACCTTAAAGTTGCTCCGCCGATGCAGGATACCCCCCGGGCCTGCTCCTCCTCTCAGATGGGAGGTCGTCGTCGTCGTCGAGTCATCTTTTCGCGCACTGGAAACTCTCGCGAAATACTGTCATTAACCCCTAACGCTATCACTCATAATTTAAATTATCACTCGTTAGTTTACATTATCACTCACAGTTTAAATTATTATTAAAACACGGCACCCCGTATTATAAACAAAAACGCGAAACTGTACACTCACACTCACTCACACTCACTCACATAATATTCACCGCGCACTTCATAACACTTCATAACACTTCATAACACTTCATAACACTATGACTCATATTCACCGCGCACTTTATTACACTATCACTCATACCTAGTTTAAATTATTATAAAACAAGAAAAAATTGTTCGAATAGGACTTTAAAACTACTAAAATACGCGTCGCACAATCCGACGTAACGCGAATCTCTCAAGCAGCAGATGCCACTTTCCCGAATTGCGTGCAGTAGCGCACGCACTATCAGTCACGGCTAACCAAACAGAAAACGACACTCCGCGAGGGACCGACGAATACCCCGGGCTGTATGACGATCCATTAAAAAATAAATTAAAAACGCGAATTACTATATCCCGAAAGCGCGAAACAATATTCCGATTACGAGAAAAGCGACCTTGTTTTGTAATAACTTAAACGCGGCACCCCGTATTATAAACGAAAACGCGACACTGTACACTCACACTCACACTCACTCACATAATATTCACCGCGCACTTCATAACACTATAACTCATATTCACCGCGCACTTTATTACACTATCACTCATACCTAGTTTAAATTATTATAAAACAAGAAAAAATTGTTCGAATAGGACTTTAAAACTACTAAAATACGCGTCGCACAATCCGACGTAACGCGAATCTCTCAAGCAGCAGATGCCACTTTCCCGAATTGCGTGCAGTAGCGCACGCACTATCAGTCACGGCTAACCAAACAGAAAACGACACTCCGCGAGGGACCGACGAATACCCCGGGCTGTATGACGATCCATTAAAAAATAAATTAAAAACGCGAATTACTATATCCCGAAAGCGCGAAACAATATTCCGATTACGAGAAAAGCGACCTTGTTTTGTAATAACTTAAACGCGGCACCCCGTATTATAAACGAAAACGCGACACTGTACACTCACACTCACACTCACTCACATAATATTCACCGCGCACTTCATAACACTATGACTCATATTAACCGCGCACTTTATTACATTGTCACTTAGAGCGTAACTTATCATAAAACAAGGAAAAATTGTTCAAATAGAAATTAAAAAATACTAAAATACGCATCGCACAATCCGGCGTAACGCGAATCTCTCAAGCAGAAGATACCGTTTCCCGAATTGCATGTAATAGTAGTGACCTTTAATAACGGCATGACTCATTGCGGCAACGGCGACTAACGCGCGTAAGCTAGGGTAAAGTGCGTCAGGCCTTACCGCGGATCGCGTACGTGAGTCCTGAAGTACCGAAAGAAACGAGAAAACGAGGGAAAAGTTGAAGGAAGGCATCTTCATGCTCTGTTCTGTTCGCGACCGTGCATGTGAGAGAGAACGCACGAGTGATCGCTAAGAAATCATTAGAGGCGCCTATAATGATTTCTTAGCGATCACTCATGCGTTCTCTCTCACACGCACAGTCGCGAACAGAACAGAACATGAAGATGCCTTCTTCCAACTTTTCCCTCGTTCTCTCGCTTCTCTCGATACTCCAAGGTTCACGTACACGATCCGCGGTAAGGCCTAACGCACTCCACCCTAACTCACGCGCGTAAGCCGCTGTCACCACAGTGTGTCAGGTCATCATTGCCGGTCACTATACACTATTAGCACGTCTTACCAAACAGAAAATCGACACTCCGCAAGAGATAACGCGTACTCCGGCTGTACGACGATCAATTAAAAAATAAATTAAAACGCGAATTACTATATCCCGAAAGCGCGAAACAATATTCCGATCACGAAAAAGCATCCTTGTTTTATGATAAAATAACGTTCTCCGCGCACTAGATCACTCGCGGTATATTCACGACACTCCCGTTAAATCTTTAAACACGACCCTGAGACGTAAACGCGGTCTAACTGTCACTTTAATCCTTCGGTCGGTGTAACGAACTATACAAAACTTGCACGAAGCGTCGATATAAAACGGGCCGCGATATAAAATATTCCTACCGCGGTAGACACTCGCGAGATAATCCACGACACTTCCTATTAACCTTGGATCCCGACACAAGAATCTAACTGTCACTTCAAGCGAGGTCCACGTCACCTTGTTGCGCGGTCAAAAGTCGTCGGTAGAATGACCGCGAAAACTTCCCCCAACCCCTTCAATGTTTTCCCTACTATCGCGCGGGATATTCTTTACCCCCTTGTGTTACCCCCACCGGGGGGTATTCACTATCCCGCTTTTTATCTTTACCGTTATTCAAAACACGCAACCACCTTTTTCGTTAAATTTTTGAATTTGACTCAAGAAATCAATAGATCAATAAGATATCGAACAAAATAAAATATTATTTATAATTTCACTCTCCCGCGTTTTATTTTTACCGCACTTTAGAACGCGTTACCGCCTTTCTCGTTAAATTTTTTATTTTAATTTAAGAAATCGATAGCTCAATAAGACATCGAACGGAACAGAATATTAATCGTAATTTTTCTGTTTCAGATAATACTCTAGCATTGAAGGAAGGACCGACCCGACATTCCGCAGACATCCTGAGAAGAGGAGGAGGACCAGGAAGAGTATCATACATCGGCGAAGCAACTTTTAGGTGAGAATTAATTCTTTTTTATAAAATCTTTATTAAAATAAAGCTTTATCTTTACATTAATTTAAATGCTAACATATCTACATTAATATGTTTCATTTTATGTTACAGTCACCGGCAGAACTTTAGAACTTTGCCGAAACTCATACAGATTGGTAAGACATGATTTTCTTTTCATCTATTGTAATTGGGGTGTTTTAAAAAATAACGCGCGCATGGATTCTTTTAGTTAATTATAAAATCATTACAAAATCTTTTTATTTTAAAAAAAGAAAAGAACAGACAGTGTATAGCTCTGGCCTTTTCTTTTATCCGTCGGCAGCCGAAACGTGGCTTCACACGGACGAGCCTCTGGATTTGCATGCGTGGAAGCCGCGATTCCGAGTTGGGCTCTCTGCTCGGACGCAGCGTAACGCACGCACACGCAAACGACAGCTGTTGCGTCCGTATTGTGCTCGGCAGTTTCAGTCGGCGTTGGCTGGTAAAAGAGCACGAACGTATCTTCTCGCCTTTTCTTTCTACGTGAAGCCTGTGCCTTCAAACGTCCTAAACAAGTTTGAATTAGTTTGAAAGTTTACCCACGCACGGTGGAGTTTCACCTGGTGTCACCGATAACGCGTAGTTCCGATGGAGGCTACGGTCGACGAGCATAAGTCGAATCTCAACGACGAGCTGAACCCCAAGACCGTCCACAAACGACGGTCGTTGGTATTCCAGACGCGCGTATCGCACGTTTGTGACAAAGGTTAGGTCGCTTTTTGCAGGACTAGCATTTTGTTTGCACCAGCATTCATTTTTTACGTTCGTTTCGTCACTTCGTCTCTTTTCAACGTCGATTAATTAACTTCCGATAATTACTTCTGTGGATAATTAACTTCCGGAACGATTTTCAAACGCCTACATTTAATAACTAATACCTTCTTTTAGACATAAATAAAGTTTCAACCGGTGAGCGTAATCTTACTTTGGACAAAAATCAGGAAAAGCACAATGCAAAGAACAAAGTTGAGGCTTTTAATTTGAAAGAATACATAGAAAAGCTCGAGCAAGAGCGAGATAACTGGCAGCAGGAATATAGGAACCGCAGGGCTCAACGAAAGAGATTGGCCAAGCAGAAAGCAGACTTGAAAAGGCAGGAACAAGTTTTCGATATAAATTTACTGTCGGAAGCTGAGAAAACTTTTATCTTGACGCGTCCCAATTACGAGCACATGTACAAAAACAGCCTGAAATTACAAGATGTAGAATTAAAGATATCCTTCCTTAATCGGCATATCCACAAGTTGAATCAGAAATTCATGAAGATAATGGAAAATAATATAAAGGAAACCACCATAGACATTATTAAACGTTCGAAAACGTAAAGTTTTACAGGTATTATTTAATTTTTTTCAATTCTACAAATTTACAGGAGCGTTATAATAAAAGTATAAATAACACTTAAAGATTTCGCTTACACAGTTTCGTTTCGACTTCGGTCTGTATCCGTTCCGTGCACGAATGCTAGAGCCGGTTTTATATAATTAAATGTAAGCATTTACACTATTCCATATCCGTATCGTCCGATCCGCATCGACATCGCCGAAGTCAAATCCGATTTTGCCGATACGGAACAGATATGGACCGGAGATGAAACGAAGCTGTGTAAATAAATCTTAAATTAGAACGATGCTACGTACAATTGATTACACAATACTTGTCGGCGTATTTATATTGCATTCGTAACGGTGAGATGTGGTATAATAAATACAAAATTAAGTTGTCATTCAGAGCTGTAAAAGTAGTAACTACTTTAGTAATCAATAACTTGATGATTAAGATTATTCGTAATTATAATTTTAGCGACTGCATATTTTTTTTTTACAACTCCGTTATCAATATTATACAATATTAAATATTATACTCGTGGAATACGCCTACTTTTCGGAGAAGATCGTGCATCCTCCGCCATCTCTAGCGCATCGACAAGATTCGAGATACTGATTCGATCGTGTGTAGATGTTGCCGATGTTAATACGATTCTTACAATCACGTATCGTAATACATTAGTATTCAATGCTTCAAGTACTCTATAATTGTACGGAATAACCAATAGAGTTGTCATCTGTGCAGGTGGAAACTTTTTCTTCTCGCTGCTTTCCTCTCTTTTTGCGCGAGGTATTCCTTTCTCGATTGACTGCTGTGCAGTTCCAAAATATGATTGATTTTTCGCACGATCTCTTCAGCCGTCACAGAGTCCGCTTCGAAATCGTGGTTTTTGAAAGATGCCGATTGATGGAGCGAATGACTTTGGCCTATAACACCACCGCATATTTTATAAACGATATTAATCTATATAATAGTATTATTTTATATTAATAAATACTTTTTTTTATTGAAATAAATAAAATTATCATGTAATATGTAATTATAAATTTAAAAACTAACTCAGAAAATTATCTGGAGCGCTGGACTGTGGTGTATAAACCAAAGTGAATATTGTTTTCGATCCTTTAGTCTCGGTCACTTCACACCAGGCAATGTTGTCTATGTGATAACTGACTGCTCGTTGTCTATTCCAAAATCTAGCAGCGCCTTTGCCCGTTATCACCGGATCTATTTCTATCTTCTCACCCGATATTCCGAGATGAATTTCAGTCTTTGCTCGCATCTTGTTAATTATATATACCCTGTAATTAGAAATGCGTGCAAATTGGAGATATTACATTTTAACAATTATCGTATATTAATTAATAATTATCTTATATTATGTTATATTTAAATTTTTAGCAGTAAATTATTTATCTTTTCCAGAATTTTTTAAAAAATAATTTATTAATTATTTAATATAGCTAATAATCGAAAGATTGATTTAAATTTCATGTAAAATTTAGAACTACCTATACGATTGATATAATGGCGCTTCCATTGCAGTAGTATGACCCTCCATCTTCGCCAAATCATTTGCAACTTCCTCCTGTTCCTTGTTTTTCACTTCTGGATCCTCTTTATTCTTCTTTTCTACACAACCGGTTGTAATGTGTCGTGCTTTATCGCTCGGTTTCATCTCGATCAAGCCCAGCGTAGTAAATTCGAATTTAGAGATCGTTTCGTACGGGTCTAAACAAGGAAAGGCCGAATCTATCTCACCATCATCCTCGGTAATGTACAGTCCATAATGTGAAATATTCTCTCTAAAAGGAACGATAGAGATCTTATGAATAAGACATACGCGTTCCGACAACAAGAGTTAACTTGTTACAGACTTTAAATTGTGATCGGGATGTTCACTTGCATATTTGTAGCAAATCAAACCGATGAAATCCAATACTCGTGCCGTTACTGTGACCACCACCTGGAGCGGATACATTCTATCCTCTTTCGGTAGCATACACATGAATATTCTGTATTTTCTCACAGGGATGCTCACTTGTGCCTGCATAGAAAATTAAAAAATTAATTTTAAAATATATAACGAACGTATTATAATATTAATTATTTAAAAAATTAATATAATTAATATCGTTTATTTTGCAGATAAGAAATTTATAAGTTTTAAGCTTGTAACTCTAAATAGAACTAAAATTAAATTTTAATTTTTTATTATTCATTATAAATCATTTAAATAAGACTGTTCGAAGTCTGACTGTGGAGGGGGTGACGAATTTTCAATCCGTCCGATTTGGGGCCGGCTTATCTCGTTTAAAAAAAATAATAAAGTATATTACATACATTGCCATCAAATTTGGCATAATCCTTGAATGGATTTGGTGGTAAATGTGGGCACTTTTCGAGCTGCTCTGACAAAAGCGATTGTCCTTTTTTTAACGACGTTTTTTTTCGAAAATCTTTTCTTTGAAATAGTTCTGATTGATCAGTTGGCGTTATAGCATTAGGATTGTGTTCCCATTTAACATGCTTGACTTTAGCAGCCTTTTTCCTTTCTATGTCCATCTTTTCAAGCCTTTGTGCAGTGTTGGATCTCTGTCTGTGACTGAATTCCATGTCTAAAATGAGCAATAGAGCACCTTAAGTAAGAAATCTAATTAGAAATAATATCTTAATTATAATTAAAATATCTTAATTCTAATTAATTATAATTAATTGTAATATTTTAATTATAATTAAGATATCTTAATTAAGATATTATTTCTAATAATTTTAAAATAAAAAAAACAAAGGTACATACCTATTTGTATATCGTATGATTCTCCCATTACGTCCAAGTCTTCGTCGTCACTCTCTTCCATGCCGGGATAACACTGCAGCGTTCCATTTTTCTTTAACTGCTTGGGAATATCCTCCCCCAGTATCACCATGTCACACATGCCTTTCAATCAAGAGTAATACGTATTTAGCACAAGACAGTTGCGATTCTAAATAAATTAGGTATTAATATTCATCGTCAAACTTTTAAATACTTGTCACACAAGTATTTCGAGAGAAAGACGATCAACAATTTCTAACCTAAGTACACACCTGTGTCGTCCGTCGCGAGGAAGCTGTCCCTGATGTGCGACAGGAGCCAGTGCTGATTATCGTAAAGAGCCATTCTCTTTTTTTCACTTCCTCCTCCGTTTCTGTTTTAAATGTCACTCGTCATATTGATAAATCCGAAAACGTCGAAACCGCGCTCACGGCGACCCGGAGGGGCAGGTCAGGCCTTTTTACAACAAACACAAGATCGATTTCCGCGCCCGCGGCGTCGCGCGGTGCGTCCATAAGCGCAGCCTAAGTTTCCATGAGGGTTAGAGTTCGGGCCAGAGTCGGGTGAAGAAAGCGAGGCGCCGTGGCCGGTAAAGTCGCGTTCTGTAGCTCCACTCACCGACCGCGTGGACACGTCACGAGCCGGCATATTTTCGTGCGATCAAGGATATCTTGTACGGCTCGTACGGATCGGGATAAAAATATGCATTCTTTCGCAACGGTGTCCAAGATTTTGCGCGGCGCCTAGACGATCGTGCGGCCTGCGCTTGGAAGAATTCGGATCCGACAGGTCTCGAGCACCTCGCGACCGATCCAGACCTCCGTCGCGACGTAAAAGGCACCTCCAACGGTCTTGATAATTCTACACGACGATGCTGCAAGTCGACGACAGAAAGGTACATTCTCGAGCTCGCCGGAGCCCCGTCTTTGCGTTATATGCCAATTTCCTTCGTAATGTTCACGCACGAGTTTTCCCTTCGCCTTTTCACACGTCTTTCTTTTGTTTCACTCGTCGAGTGCCGACAGGATAGTGAGAGAGAACGCAGTCCAGCTTGTCACTGGGATATCTCATTTTCGTAAACGGCAATCAACGAAGTTCTGCGATCTTCCCTTGCCCGAGCTTCTCTCTCGATAGCCAAAAGTGGTGTCGACCGTGGACTTGCCGTTAAAGAGGTTATGCCCATGCCTTCCCCGACGTTTAACTGTTATCTGCCGTTATCTCGAGATGACCTAGAAGTCAAGGCGATTAGCTTAATCAGTGGTTAATTTATTGAGTAATATCTCTATTTAGTTGTAAAACGATTACGTTATTCTTTCATGGAACTGTGGGACTAACACCGTTCATTTTTTTTTTTTCTCTGGCATTTGTAGGAGAGACAGGATGATAGATCAAAGATTAACAAATTTTGCAATCGCAAATACGTTGCTGGAAAAAAAATTTCGCTAACTGAGGCAGTCATCTTTCAAGAGAATATTTTCTTTTTTAAGAAACTTCTTGAGAGCCAAACTACTCGCATAATTAGGCTTGGCATCGTTTTATATATTTGCAATTTATTTTGCCAGACCAGAGAAGAATTGTCGCATTTCGTAAATATGCATGTCCTCTTTTACACGATCTACATGTGCTTAAAAAAACTCGGTGAATAATTCATCCTAAGTTTACAGAGTATAAATTTCAATTCGAAATAGCAAATACTTGTCACATTTACATGTTGAGCCAAGGAAAACATAGGAGGTAACTTGTACAATTTCATATCACTGTCATTACCGAATAACCTTACATAGATTATCTCCCTTTTTTTTCGCCCACTTTTTTTTTTTCTCTTTTCGTTTTTCACGCAATAAATAGGCTGGCCAACGTTCACGATGCCGGCGTTCGTTGCGTGGACGATATCGGATCGCATCAGTCCCGAAGGCACGGGAAGTAGCCGGGAAGGAACCGTATCCTGTGTCCCGTGTGTCCGGCACGTCACGTGCTTACCCACGCTTTTACGCCGTGTTTGGCGTAGCACGCCTTGTGCCACCACCGGCCGTCGTACGGCGCGATGCCGCAGTTCTCGCATTCCACAGTTGCCGATCGTCCGTCACGCACGTACACAGTGTCGCACATGGAGTACTTGTTGCAAGTAAGTGGTAACCGCCGCCCAGGCGGTCCCGATAAAGCTACACCTTAGAATCAGACCCGAAAACTTTCCCAAAATCTTCTCCTCGCCACGCTCGGAGAAGATTTCACGTTCGAATCAAATTTAAATTTTTTTATTCGTTTGAAAAAAATCTGCGGCTAAGTAAAATTTGTAAGACACTCGTGTGCTTCCGTTTGACGAGAAGAATTAAGTCTAAACGATTTCGTCAAACGCTTGAGAATTTCGCAGATTTATTTCGATCGACGTTTTTTCAGTTGAAAAATACGTTATTGACTTCCAATCGCTCGTCTGATTGTTGGGGTGAAACGAAGGAAACGCTGGCATATGTATTAGAAAGAAAAGAAGCATTCTGGTTCGTTTCTGTATTTTCTATATTTACAGTTGTTGATAGACGTCGTTGGATAATGCGGAAACATTATAATTATTTCTGTTGCGATGAGCAGCTAAAGGATCTTGATCTTGGAAGAAGTCAAAACTGCGAAGTACTCGAGCTGTTTACGTCGTAACGTTGATGATTCTTCATGAATTTATTTCTATCGCCCTCCTTTCCTCTCGGGTGAGATAATGGTTATCTTTAGATATCTAATGAGATTGAGTTGTTAATTAACGTTCCCTCATCTGTTTTCTGGGAGATATTTCCACAGGGAATGTCACCCTACGTTGAGGGTGCTCGTCGAGGGAGCGAGAAAACTAGAGAGCGTCTTGGTCCAGAATCAGCTTCGAAGCCACGAGCTGAAAATCATTCGGAAGTTTTCGTGCGATTACTTAGGCGAGGACGCGCGTTAATCTGTCGTTATGTAAGCTAATGATACGCGAGCTCGGACCGAGTGCGTAGCGTCACATTGGAATGTAATCGCCGATCTCATTAGCCGCTTGACCCTCGCCGATATCGTTCCATTTATCTAGCCATAAGTTCTTGAAAATGGTAATCGTTCCCTCATTTGAAATTAAGAAAGCACTGTTCAAAAGCCTGTGTCTTACAACCGCCTGTATGGTTTCTTTCTGATAAATACGAGGCGTTTGATAAAGACGTTTTCTTCGACGACGACTTTATTGCATGGGAAATCAACTTATGCAAATAAGAACACGTCCGCGTTAAAAGACACAAAGTGACCTTCAATCAACTTTAAAGAACTCCTTTTTTTTCTCTTGTCATCGTTGAAGTTTACGTAAGGAGTGACGAAGTCACTCCGTCGAGTTTCATGATCTCTCCTTTATCACTCTCTCTTTCTCTCTCTCGTTCTGTCTCTATCACTCGCTTGTGTCATTCGACAATTATTTTATCACGAGATATTGTAACAAGTGATGCGAGATGATAAGCGAAATGATGATCGCGAGAATTATCTTCAATTTAAGTTATAATATGTTGCGAGGTGGATCCCAAGCGAAATTCTGGCGCTTTTGATTATATCCCTCGAACCACACCTGTTGTCATAAACGCTTGCGATAACAAGCGTTTAAGTGGAGCTTAAGTTTTATTATTAGCAGCTCTAAATTCTTTTTCTATTCCCATGACGAAGCTCTTGATCATTCTCGATATTACTAGTGGCCGGGCTTGAAAAAATGTTATTTTAACGAGAGATAAAAATGAGGCATGGACTCTGTTCTTGAAGATTATCTTATCGCAAAAAGTTGTAAAAGGGTCAGCGACGACACAAGCGAAGGTTCTAGCGTTGTACGATTATCAATAGCTGTTTCATTGATTGCAAGTTGGCGAAGCTTTTTGGCGACGGAGCACGGAATGTAAATTAATTTTTTTAATGTGTCCAATTTTTTTAAATAATTTTCATGTATGTACTGTCACGGTATTCAGGCACGATAATTTCGTTTTAATGCCCAGTTTTACGTATCTTCGATGCTAATTCAGTACTTGTATATGCCATGTTATTATCGCAATATGCATATTTGAATGTTAAATATTCAAGTAGATGATTTCAACTAGTTTCATTTATGGATAATAGAAAGAGGAAAGAAAAACTCAGTTTTATTTGAGCACGTTATCTAAATTTTAAAATAAGGTGATGTAAAATGCTGCTTGATTTTCTCTGCCAAGTTTTTTTTTTTTCTTTTTTCTTTTTCTGTTAATTTGCTTTTTGGCAGTAGAAGTCTCCAGCGAAGGGGTTAAACGTGATCTCGGATTATCGCTTTGCAAGCGACATCAACGCGACATTGGGTCAGGGTCTACTGGTCGCTATCGTTTGCCTGTACCTTATTTAATCAAAGATATTAATTTACCTAACCGCAACATATGAATAACGAAAGGCAAATTGAACACCACGCTTTAATTAATTAGTGGAGGAAAAAAAAAAGTCGCAAAAAAGAAGTTTTTTCTTTCCGCTCTAAGCGGGCGAGATAAAAATTAATTACACGTGCTACATGTTATGATAATTTTTACTTATGGATCATTATCTGAGTTTATAATCGTTATTGAGTTTAATATATGTTACCATATTTTTTTTTCACTAATTATCTCATTATCTATTCATTTCTAGCTTTCGGGCGCGGATGATATGATTGCTCCCACTCGTTTTTCGAGACAGACAACGACGATGATTTTATGCGTATTAAAAAAAAAGGAAAAAAAAAAAAAAGGAAAAACGAAACTGATTTTCATTCATTCGTCTTTCGTCGACGACATAGATTGCAGCCGATTTTTGCGCGATCTTACATTTCTACATGAGAATTTTGCACCAACGAGGGAGATTTTAACGAGGATTTTTGAGAAGACTTGTCCGGATAACCCGCTGTCGTCGCACATATACACGATTTATTTATTTTTCCTTTTTTTTCTGTTACATATATTTTTTTATAATTAATTTTTACGGTCTCAAAAAAAAAAATCATGCGCGATCTCACGAATTGCGACGGGCAGCTTGCCGAGTCGGACTGGGAAGACTTTGCGAAAAGAATAGGTAAAACGTAGTCTCGTTTTATTTTGTATCACGGAGATAACTCCACAGGCCCGCGGTCACCAACGCAGCTCTTCAGATACACAGGCGTTCCGCGAGCGCACGAAGAGGGATGCACGAGATGAGTTGCACCGCGAGCTCGAGAAGCTGGAGGCAACCGCCACCGACAACAAGAAGGTGATGATCGGCCGACAGTTCTCTGGATTCCAGCATCTGTTCGAGCGATTCCTACAGGAAGAGGGTCCGTCCTTGGAATGGGATCACATTCAGAGACTCCCTGAAGATGCGGTGAGATAATCTCGATTGATTTAATAATATAATTAATAATAAATTTAATGAAACGAATAACATAAGAATTATTTGTTAAGGAAACATTGAGATTTTATTAAATTAATTAATAATAAAATTTAATTGGATTTTAATCAAATATGCTTTTATTTAATTACAGGTCAAGGATTACAACTCTTTGTCACCACCAGAAGCGAACGAAGTCAAGGACCTGTTAGATAAGCTGGTTGTGGTCAAGTTAAATGGTGGTCTCGGAACGAGTATGGGATGCCATGGACCGAAAAGTGTTATCGCTGTACGAAACGGGCTTACGTTTCTCGATCTCACCGTGCAACAGATCGAGGTATTGCAGTAAATTTTATATCTGATAGTTTATTCCCACCATATTTATAATTACTGTTACATCTAAGATTTTAACGTAACGATAATTAATAATATATTTTTATTATAACAGCATCTGAATAAAACATACAACGCTAACGTGCCACTTATATTGATGAACTCGTTCAACACGGATGACGATACGCAACGCATAATAAGAAAGTACAAAGGAATCGATATAGATATTTATACATTTAATCAGAGTTGCTATCCGCGTATAAACAGAGATTCTCTCCTCCCAATCGCTAAACATTGTCAAATTGATGAAGATATTGAAGCGTAAGAGAATTTTTATAAAACTATTAAAATGTCTTTTAACATTTATGATAAACGATGCATAATTTGTTAATAGCTGGTATCCACCCGGTCATGGAGATTTTTACGAAAGCTTTCAGAACTCTGGGCTGCTCAAGAAATTTATTCGTGAGGTAACGAATACTTTATCTTTCGTATTTATAAGTAATGACAATAATCCTCTCAAGAAAAATTTTAATTCTCTTTAGGGTCGCGAGTATTGCTTTATTTCCAACATAGATAATCTTGGGGCAACAGTTGATATTAAGATATTGAAATTATTGTTGAGTAACAGACCAGAACCACCTCTTGAATTTGTAATGGAAGTAACTGACAAAACGCGAGCAGATGTTAAGGTACGTTTTATAAAAACTACAGATTTATTTGAAGTTTTACTAAGAAACTTACTATATATATTTTTTTTTTTATCTTTTAGGGTGGTACACTTATAAAATACGAGGATAAACTACGTCTTCTTGAAATTGCTCAAGTTCCCAAAGATCATATCGATGATTTTAAGTCCATCAAAACATTTAAGTATTTCAACACAAATAATCTTTGGATTAATCTCAATGGTACATATAATTAAACTTGTTATACTGTACGATATTTATCTATATATGTAACTATATTTAATATATATTACTTTTTAAAATAGCTATTGAAAGAGTGCTTGATCAAAAAGGATTAAATATGGAGATAATTGTAAACAATAAAACTTTTACCAACGGTCTGAATATAATACAACTTGAAACAGCTGTAGGAGCTGCAATGAAATCATTCGAAGGAAGTATAGGTAAGTTGGTAAAGAATTAAGGTTTTAATAAAATAACTCTTTATTATTTAATCTATTTATTAAAAAACTTTTGTTTTATATCGATGTTTGTTTAATTATTTTTTAATGCGATTGTATTTGACTAAAATCTGTTACAGGTATAAATGTACCTCGCAGTAGATTTTTGCCAGTGAAAAAAACTTCTGATCTTATGCTCGTAATGAGTAATTTATACACACTGCGCAACGGATCTCTCGTAATGAGTCCTCAAAGAATGTTCCCCACGACGCCTCTCATTAAATTAGGGGATAATCACTTTTCGAAAGTAGGGCTAATTTCTAAAAATTATACGGCTTGTTGTAGTGATAAAGATAAACTTAAATCTTTTTCATTTCTAAATTTTTTACAGGTGAAAGAGTTTCTCACTAGATTTCCAACAATACCCGATCTTCTCGAATTAGATCATTTAACAGTGTCAGGCGATGTTACTTTTGGTAAAGGAGTAACGCTGAAGGGTACCGTCATTATAATCGCCAATCATGGAGAACGCATAGATCTGCCTTCCGGAACTGTTTTAGAAAATAAAATTGTGTCGGGTAATCTACGTATATTAGATCACTAAGTTGCAGCACCGAGCAAAGAAAGATCTTAATCTGTCTTGCAAACATCACGTAAACGAACGAAAAGGTCTATTCTTTCAGAAATCATGTCTTACAATTAGCTTAAATTTACTAGTCAAGCAATTAAATTGTATATATTCTAGATTCTATAATATTTTAGAGAGAAAGGGCTAAAAATATATTTCTACAAAAATTATTTTACTTAATTGTATATAAGAATTTACACGAGAATTTAACTATTCAAGAGAAATTTATAATATATGTATAATATGTGTACTGTAGGCACTATGGAAGCTTATAAAATATAATAAATGCTCTTTCAAGTTTCAACCATTAGTTATTGTTAATTCTGATATAATAAGCATTAAAAAAAATGCGCAAGAAAATTAAAAAATAATTAATGGTTAATAAAAATGTCAATTTTTTTCGTTAATTTTTTTTTATTGTTCGCTCTTAAGTGTATTAATTTTTTTTATTCATATTTTCCCTCTCCTACTCTTTCCTTCCCCCTCCATTTTGCTTTTAAGATTAGTGTCATCTAGCGATGCATGACGAATTTAATCAGTCGAAAACATCGTGACCGACAAGCTAAAGGATCAGTTGCAGTGTCTTGATCACGATAGAGCTCACGTTCGTGCTAATGGAGGACGACGATGTGCTTCGATAGGATACGCGATTAGAAATTCCCAATTTGCCGTATACGCAAAGTGAGGCCTGCTCTTCTCTTCCATGCCCGTCACCCCGGCGGAGCAGCAGTACTTGCAGGTAAATGGGATCGCCATGCGTGCGGAAAAGGGCCTCGGGAACGACAGATTCACCGATGGGTGGGAGGGGGAACGCAAATTCGAAGTTCAGATTTTGTCTCGGTTTTGTGCCACGTCGCTGTTTGCGGGCCACCCAGCGAACTGGTAAGTGGTAATTAGCTTAATTCGACGTGAGCTGATCCCGGGGGTAAACGCCGCCAGAAAGAACGCTGCCCGAATCACGAATGCCACGTTCGTTGATCCTTTGCATAATTGCGCTGTCCTTCGTCGAGATTCCCAGTTGAGATCAGTATGGGCGCTTCTTAAGCTTAACCTACTTTAACAATGCATTGTATATCTCTAATACTGATAATTCTAACTATACGGTACTAGGATCAGGTCGTCAATCAAAATTGAAAGTGTTTCCGCACGCATTCACGACATTCGCGTGTGAGGATTATAACAGAAAAATTAAATTACACACGCATACATGTACACGTATATATATATATGCATTCGGGGTTAAAAAAATATTGATAAAAATATTATGTGACGTAAAAAAGTATGGAAAAGACGAAGTAAAAATTACTGATATTGATAATAAAACGAGCTAGTATTGACGATGAGAAATATTTAAATTTGTCATATGATTTGTTTATAGTATACTAGAAGAGTAATCTCAGTCTTTGTAATAAAATACTTGCAGGATTGTGTTGAAATATGTTGTAACATATTTTTTAATTTATTTAGAAGTGGTGGAAAAACATCTAGCCAAATGGGAAAAGTCAAGAAAAGACCAGAGTTGCTACACCGTAGCAAGTCTTGTAACATATTGCGTAATTTAATGCTGAGGGACTTTGGATTATATACAACACATAAGACCAGCACGCGTGAATTGGAGCCAATAGCTGAAGCAAATTTTGTGCTGAGGGACCACAAGGAATTGGTGTGTACTTATATTTTGGGTTTTCATCTAATTTTTAATTACCAATTACATGTTATTTGTTTATTTGCAGAAATGTGAATTACCTGGTGTTCCTAGAGCTACTTTCCTAATGGTTTTTAGTCCTGATGGGTAAGATACAAAGTACAGTAATTTGGCATTAGAAAGTAACATATGTACAGTAGCTGTTTTTATCTATAATGAAACAATTGAGAGAATTAGAGCAAGTTATTAATTTATGCAACAATAATTTTAGGACCATGGTAGCATCCACTCACGGGAATCATAATGTTTATATCACGGAAATTACGACGGGAAAAAATATCAGAACTTTGTCTGGACATCCGCGTACTCCCTGGTGCATAGCTTTTCACCCATCCTCCAGTCAGATCTTAGCGTCTGGTTGTTTAGGGGGTCAAGTTCGAGTGTGGGATTTAAATGTAAGTTTTAAAATTATATAATTTACTTTAGTATAAAATGACGAAATATTTAACAATTCTGAAATTTGTTTCTGCAGGGTGGTAGTGAAATTTGGAATGCTGAGAGTCATACTGTTATTGCTTCACTCGCATTCCATCCCTTTGAAAGGCTGTTAGTTATAGCTACATATAACGAAATTCACTTTTGGGATTGGAGTAAGTCTCAACCATTTGCTGTAACTGCTACAAAAACTGACAAAGAAAAAGTGAGGTATGTTTATTTTTAAATGTAATCGTAATACAATGGTTATATTGGGAAAAAATGCTATGAGAAACTGTATATTTGTTATAAAAATTGCAGATATGTAGCTTTTGACAATTTAGGAAGAAAATTAATCACAGGCATCGCGAATACGCCGCAAGAACAATATCGATGGGATCGACATCCCGTGGGAGGACAATTACTTAGAACGAGTTTAATGTGAGTAATAAAAAATACTCTTGTACCAAATACCACTTTTCTAAAAAAAAAAAAAAATTATTATATTGCTTAAATAATTTTAAGTCTTGTTATTTTTATTTAAAAAATGGTATTTGGTCTATTCTGGTTTTTAGACTTTTAATTAATCTAAAAAAATTAGGAACTTTAGGTACCAGCCACGGGAAAATTTTCCGGACATTGAGCTTTCACCTTTTCACTTATGGAATCATGGTTCATTTTATGGAAGAGCTTCAGCAGACAGTCACAGTGCAGACAGAACTTCCCGGTATTTAAAATATACAAAATCATTGAAATTTATTATTAAGAAATTTGTTAAATTTTAATAAAATTTTTTTTAGTGCGTATTTGTTCATGCGCAGAGGTCATGAAATGTCCAGGTTTGAGCGACTCGCCAATCAACAAATAAGAAACAGATTACGGCAGGAGGAAATGCGACTATATCGGCGACGAGATTTATCTGAAGGTACAATATGCTATCGTGTTATTATGAATAAATTAATATACAATTTTATCTGATATTAGCAGTCGAGATTTATCGTAATAGTTTTATGCCTTATGATTTAGAACTGAATCAAACTAGGGAAAGTACATCAAGACCAAGCATTACTAGAAATCCACCTTGTCCGCCTGGCAATTCAACGACTACCGACAATGTTGAGAATAGATCGGCAGATGATAGTAATGATGATGATTTAACAAACTCAATAAGAAGACGCGATCGAGAACCTAGCACAACAAATGACTCTCAATTCAGACGCGAGTTATACGAGCGAATAAATAATGTATGGGTTGGCGTGGACGAAAGATTACGCGGGAGTAATTCTCAAAATCCAGAAAGGAGAATAAATTTATGCTATAGAGACCTTGTCGATCAATACGTGACGCTCGTAAGACGTTACTTTGACGTTTCCAGAAATAGAATTACGGTGAGTTATGCATATTATTTATAATTATCGAAATTTTTCTCTTATTTATACAGTTTTGAAATTTTATTTCGAACATTGTATATAAGTAATTTGTCGATTTTCTAAAGATTGATCGTGGCACTGATCCTATGGATATGCCGGAAGCATCATCATCTAATCCAGAGGAATCTAGTAATAGAAACGAATTTGCAGCAACTGAATCGTCTATACGAAGATTACGAAATGAATTAAATTCCAGTGCGCAAGCGAATAACACGAATTTAGATAGGTTACAACGATGTCAGCGATTATTAATGGAACGTTCCGAGCAAGAGGAGATCGGCACTACTCTACAAAATTTGAGAGAAGCTCTGAATGCCGCCGCCGAAAATAATAGTTCGTGTTTAGTGCGATTGCAGAAATTGCGAGAAAGATTACAACGGCAGACCGCTACTTTATTTGAGCGTTCTAACAATCGTAACTCTCGTCTTCACTTGCTTCGAAACGCTCTGAATGATGAGATCGAAGCGCTTAATAATATGGAAGCGCAGTTTACTAATACAAGTTCTAGAATCGAGCGGTTGCGAGATGAATTTACGATGTATGGTATTCTACCGCGAAATCGGCAGGTCGCGAACAATTCTCCGCAGGTGAATTTAAATGACACCATGTGGAGAACTCTAACTTCGAATGACGGACAAGTGCCTAGCACTAGTTCTGCATCGTCAATGTTATCTTCAAGAATACATGATTTAGAATCCAATGCGCTTCCTAGCACAAGTTACGCCGGTGAAAACGAAGAAAGCGGCACAACATGGTCCGATACCAACAATAGTGAAAATGCCAGTACTGCTACTACCAGTAGAAATACTGGGAGAGCAACAAGAAGACAATTTGATGCTTTGAACACGGAAGACGAACCGCCAAGGCAGCGAAAGCGTAAATTGGGACCTATAGACCTCTCTGTACCCATGTCGTCATCTTATATTGGTAATATTTTTTAACTGAACAGAAATGCACGTATATATAAAATAGAAAAATAAAATTATTATTATTGATTTAATATATATTTTATTACAGAAATCAGTTCATCTTCGAGTGATGAAGAAGGCTATTCAGCATCCACATCCCGTAACAGCGCTTCTAACTTTACAGTTTCAACTCATTCGGCATTTCAGCCAAACATACCCAAATCCGCGCAACGAACGAATAGTTCACAAAATCAAGAAGCAACCAGTTCTTCCAGGCTGGATGAAACAGATAGAATCAATTTAATTGACAGTGTAAATAATGAATCGAATGAAAATAATAATCAAGATAATAGAACGTCGAGAACTACGCAAAGTGCGCAAGAAACGAGGTCTCAAGAACTCAATCGAAGGTAAGAACTCAGTCGCAAGTAAACAAATTTTATTTAATTTTTTATATTTTTGTTGAAATTTTTTTATTGTATATTTTAAGCGTATTTTTAAAAAATGTTACACTCTTGTTTCACATTTTTAACATTTAGACATTCACCTTTACCTAGAAGAGTGATGGATGTTTTACAAATGCTTCGACATTTGCACGCGGATCGGATGGAGAACAATAATACTACCCAACAAGTATTGTTAGATGACTCAGAAAATGGATATTGGCTGCTCGAGGAAAATAGTAATTCGGATTCGAATGTGGATGATACGAATTCTAATACCACCTCGAGCTCTCGTCGATGGACTAGTCGATGGATACAGCTTGATACTTCTAGTAGAAATTCGGAATATACGAACGACTCGCAAAATGATCAATCTTTGCCAAGGCCTCTTTCGGAAGATACAGATCAAAATATTAACGATAGGCACAGAGAGCAAAGAAATCAATTGTCGCCCGTATCTGCGAATCCTACTCGTTACGAACAGCCGCCGTTATTTCCGTTTAGAAGTTTGCGTGAAAATCAATCTCAAAGAGTGGAACAAAATCAAAGACCTAATACTAGCAGCAGGTCTCACAGTCCTCGTCCGTCACAGACGACGTCGGGCGCAACGCATGCGACATTAGCGGGATTCGCAGAATTATCGAGAATAGTTAATGATCCTATTACGACTTTACTTTTAAATGCAACCAACAATAGCGAGAGTCAGCAACAACAGAATCAAGACCAACAGAATCAAGATCAACAGAATCAAGACCAACAAAATCAAGACCAACAGAATGCAGATGATCCGGAGTTCGACTATATTATAGATCCGATAACGTTCGGCACTGACAATACAGATCCAATAGAAGGTTCACTAGGAGTTCGACAAGGAATTCAATTGCTCAGCTGCCACATTGACAACATGCGTCGTTTGTGCCGGTAAGTTCAAAATATTCTGTGAAATTTTATTATAATCTATTTTTATTACATTATAATCTATAATTTAATCTCTGTATTATAAGTTGCATAATTACGTAAATTAAATGATAATAATTTTCTTAATTCTTTAATAGAGCACGATTAGAAATAGTTCAGCTGTGTCAAGTGCGTAAAATGTGGGAGGATCTGCAACGACAGATCCGATCGTTGCATGTGACCGTCCGCGTAGAGAGGCAGAACAGCAGTCAGACGGAGGCACAACGAGACAGTGCAGTTGACAATTCTAGTCCGACAACGTCTACTGGAATTTCATCGAGCGAATCGGCAAGAAATTTTAAGAAAGAGCTATTGGAGAACTACCAGAGAGAAAATAATGAAGACGATCGTGATACTGATGCAAGATCGTACGATCAGAGTCAACCGTCAACGTCGAGTGGAATAACCAACCTCGAAAGAAATGACGAGGACGAGCCGACGACGTCTGGCACTCGTAACGTCGAGGAGAGTACGAATATTAGTCTTTCAAATCTGCTGCCGACCGATACCGAGCTACGAAGGATGCATTGTCCGAAATTGACCAAGATGCTGGATGGTTTATACGCACGACTAACATCGCAGTGTCAAAATTGTGATTCACGCGCCGCTGATACGCGGGCGATGAATGATCACACGTATTCCAGTGTGACAACCGACAGTGAATTACAATTGCCCAGCATGTCTAGCGTTGTATCAAATATTGGAGCTAATTCAAATCTGCCAGCAGTCACTGCGATAACAACCTCCGAGTCAGAACCATTACCCAGCATTTCAAGTTTCGTCAGCAATTTCGATCACGCCGGTCCCAGCAGATTGACTCAAGCATCGGATACGAGTATCAATTACTCTGCGACCGATGATGCAACGAGTAACAACAGTCGGAACGACGGTAATAATTTCGATTCTCTTAGACAATATGTAACGAATCGAATTAGAACTACACCTTCCACGTCATCTGAATCATTTAACACTAGATATAACAGATTCTCTCTTTTACGTGAAAGACAGCAGAATAGGCAACTAAGGTATTTATATGCATACATGCTATAATGATATAATTTATTTTAAAAGTGTTATCTGTTATTTATCTCGTTTAATGTTTTATTTTTTAGACGTTTAAAATTTTTATCACTTTTGAGGTCGCGTGGTATAAACATTAGATCTCAATCTGCCAGCATGTCTAGCGTTGTATCAAATATCGGAGCTAATTCAAATCTGCCAGCAATCACTGCGATAACAACCTCCGAGTCAGAACCATTACCCAGCATTTCAAGTTTCGTCAGCAATTTCGATCACGCCGGTCCCAGCAGATCGACTCAAGCATCGGATACGAGTATCAATTACTCTGCGACCGATGATGCAACGAGTAACAACAGTCGGAACGACGGTAGTAATTTCGATTCTCTTAGACAATATGTAACGAATCGAATTAGAACTACACCTTCCACGTCATCTGAATCATTTAACACTAGATATAACTTCTCTCTTTTACGTGAAAGACAGCAGAATAGGCAACTAAGGTATTTATATGCATACATGCTATAATGATATAATTTATTTTAAAAGTGTTATCTGTTATTTATCTCGTTTAATGTTTTATTTTTTAGACGTTTAAAATTTTTATCCCTTTTGAGGTCGCGTGGTATAAACATTAGATCTCAATCTGCCAGTAATTCATTTCGCCATTGTGAAAATGTCAGGAGACCGTGGCATTTACGCAGAAATGCACCACAAAATAGTGGAAATAGTAATAATAATCGTTTAGATGTAGATGTAGATAATCGGGATAGAGCACGCGGTTCGCCTACATCCGAATATTTGCAAAAGATGATCCTTCGACTGGAATTATTGGTTCGACAGCAGAGGGCTTTAGTCCGAAATAGCAACAGAAGGTTGAATAGTAATAGCCAACAATCGGAAACTAATAGAGAAAACGATAATCGTGAAATGGAAGAAATTCGTGAAGCCACAAGATTGAGAGCTAGGTAAGACGACGCTGTAATTTAATACAAATTAATAATATATTCTAATTAATTAATATTATTTCAGACAAGTTCTCGGTTTGATGGTACGATCTCTAATTCAATTCTTTGAAGTAACGAGATCAGGAAATGGTTCTCAAAGTAACGTTCTCTACGAACAAATGTACAGTAAGTATATTATTCACAATGTATTAAAATATTTACACAGTATTTATATTTTATATATTTTTTTTTGCCTTCCTCCTTTAGAACTGTACGTATTGCTACATCTGGCACTGGAGTTAACAGACTTATTGCTAGCACAATTGGTAATAACAAGACGAGAACTGGAATCTAGTCAATATGGACCTTTTACTTCCGATTTATCTGTCGATAATCAAAATAGAAACAATACACGCGGTAATAATAGCACTAACAATAATCTGCAAACGGAAAATTTGCATCGTGCAAGCATTAGCACGTCAAGAAGAAGAGCGGATAGAGAAAGGTTTTCGAGGAAGCCTGTCCGCCTGATATCAACTGTACCTTTCGGTCTTTGGAAAAGACGTGCTATGAGAGCGCATTTGAAACGACTATTACGTCATCGACGGGGAAATCAAAGCAGTAATATGTCTGAAAATCAAGCGAGCAATCCAACAACAGTTAGATCTAGTGATAGCGGGCGCGATAACAATTACGATGAAAGTGCACAAAATGAGGATAATCGCCAATCAACTTCTGAAAATGCTCTATCGGCGGAAGTACAGAGTATTGTGGAAAGAATTCAAAACAGAACTCGTGATGTCATTGCAGAAATAACTAATCGTACGGCAAATACTATTAACAGGTCGCAAAACTTAATCGAAAACTGTGGACGGAGTTACAGAAATGCTACAATATCGGAACCGACAGCGAGACGTATCAACGAATCAAGGGGTACACAAGAGATCGACTCTAATACGCATTCCAGTGAGAACTGGAGTTATATTTCTTACACTTCATCGGGAGATGAACAAAGCGCCCGACTATCACAGCCGAGAACCCGTTGGGGCTCTCGCCAATATGCGCGAGGCGCGTGCTCGTCAATACTCGAACGTCCTTTGCACAGATACGGTAATTCTGATCCGAATAACAATCGCAGATTTCCTCACAGCAGAGAAGGCGCATCTCTTCGACGAGAATTTAATGTCCCAGAACTACAGGTGAACAATGTGCCCGTAAACGACTTCGATAATCTTTCCGATAATCCGCGAAGAAGGCAGAATACCCCGCCAACTCCGCCACATACGCCTCCGCCGTTCTTGATTAATAATTTCCTGTATAACAATAACAGAAACAATGATCGAACAAACGAGTCCACAGATCAACCTGGACCAAGTTGGGCTGGACAGTCAAACAACAATAGAAGCCCGGTATAATATTAATTTTTAATTATTGCATGCATAAATTAATAATTTTTTTTATCATTATAATTCTGTAGTTTTTTAATTATTATAATTTTAATTTATATTTTTTACATTACTAAATGATACGTATATTGCTGTTTATTTAAAAGATGACTCGTGTTTAATTGTTATTAATTTTTATGTTAGTTGTTTAATCCGACATTTCTAACGTTGTGGCGCAATCGAGTTGGACCCACCTGGATACCTGACTTTGTGACTGATACAGTATCACGAATTGGAGGAACTGGTACCAATTCTAGTAATAGTGGTGGCGGTGGTGATGACGGCGGAAATGAAGGAGGAGGGAGAGAAAGAGGAGCAGCAGCAGCAGCAGGAACAGGCACAGGAGCAGGAATGGGAACGGGAGTAGGAGCAGAAGCAGGGACAGGGGCAGGAAGTAGTGGAGCAGGAACAGGAAGAGGGGCAGGAAGTAGTGGAAGAAGAGGAAGAGGAGGAGCAGGAGGGGGAGGTGGCGGAGGAGGTGGAGGAGGGGGAGGAGGAGGAGGAGGACAAGATCCAGGAAATGATGAAAATGATTATTATTGGGACTTCGGTATTATATTTTTTTTAATTTTCAGGATATGATTTTTTATTGGTAGTAAAAATGTCGAAAATACTAATTAAGTATTAATAAATTTATTTTTACAAGAATTATTATTTTTTTAAATATAAAACTACCAATAAGCAATCATTTTCTATGTAATACTTAAATATTAAATTTTAGTTTTTCACGTGTTTGCATACACGTATATAAATACGTGTGAAGAAATTTAAATATTTTTTTTTAGAACATCATATACCTGTGGGTATACCGTTTAATCCAGCGTTAGAAATCCAGAGTTATCGCGTTCAAGCGTGGGACTTTTCCAATGGTGACATACCCGATATCACGAACTGTTAGTAAAAAAATATTAAATATAAATTATTAATCGTAATTTTTATTCTTTTTCTATATATTTATACAAATTAATTTTTCAGCTGAGAAAAATGTCGTAGTGCGCGAATGTAAAATTCATAACGATGCTAGTATTGACATATCTACAGATGGAAAATTGCTGGCGACACTTTCACAATCGGGTCGCATTAATGTAACGACCACATTAGGTAAAACAAGAAGAAAAAAAAAATCCATATTTCTCGATTATTTGAAATTGTCGAAAGATTAAAGCTATATAATTAATTTTTTCGATTTAGGGATTTACAGCCTCCAATGGGAAACGTTAGGAGAAGAAATTTATGCGACCGATATTAATAATAAAACGGTAGTGTCTGTCTCAATCTCTCCAACGCAACAGCATCTTTTGGTAGGTTTGGCACGCAGAATTCACGTACCTGCCATACCTTATCCAATGGCTCTAATTTATAAGCTGATAAAGGAGCAGCCGGACGACGAGAAAAATGTTTCCTCGACAGATTCAGTTATGGAACTGTCATATGATTCCTCTGATGAGATGCTTGACGATAATGTTACTGCGAATGGCATTCAGAGACGAAATAATGTTGCAGCCAACAATTACAGGCGCATTAACAATTGCGGGCTTCGTGAACTTCGAATAAGAAATGGAGTTATCGATTTCAAACCTGACTGGGAGAGTATGGTGCTTATCCGGGAATTGTTGCAAAGTAGCCGAGAGGTTTCAAGCTACCTTAGTCTAAATTGTATTAGATGGGCGCCGCAGCCGGGTCAAGGAATGGTTTATGCGACAAACACCGGACAATTAAATATCTTGCAGTGATTCTACGCGTATAGTAGATGGAGATTGAAGTAAACGTTCTCTTCTTATTATAATGTTTACAATGAATGTGTATGCATATAACACATTATCGTGATTTACCTACAAATTTTCTTTTCGATAGATTATAAGGAAGGATATACCAACCATGTGACATGCGGTAATCAATTTTTGTCGCGATTAATCGTCAATTTTGGTGGACTATATGAGTGACATAGTATGAGATTGCTGCAGACTACAATTTGTATTTTAATCTTTTTCGCATTGCGTTATCATTTTCTTGTGTTATATTTAAAAGAAACGTAAGAATTACAGAATGCGTAGATATAAAATAATATATATTCGATCGATTAATTATTATTGTATAGTTTATGTAATTTTTATATATTCCTAATTTAAAAAAAATGCTCTGCATCGTTTCTATTAAACTGAATTTGTACGATATAATTTTTCTTTTTTCCTTTTTAGATATGCTTCTGTTACATCTTTTAATGAAAGTGTGGGGAAACTAGGTTGTTTTATTATAATATATTTATCGCGATCGGATAAATATTAATGCTCTTTCAAATAAATGATTCAAAACTTATTTCCTACTTTTATTATCTTATTCATAAGAAATAAAACAATTTGTTGTGCCATTTTTTACAATATTCTTGTCTGTGAAAACTTTATTAACAGGAAAAAGATATTTACCACATGATTTTGAGACGAAGGTTTTTCTCCCTTTTTTTTTCAATTATGCACGAGATAAAGGTATTTATTAAAAATCTATGTATATTAATTTTATTACATCTATGCATTACATATAATATATATTAAAAGTTTTGGCATAGGACATAATATACAAATGCAAATACACATATGAGATTAATAAATTATTTCAGGCACAATTTTATTTTTATAAGAAATTGCGTATCTTTTAGAAATTTAGCGCTTTTCGGAAAGATAAGAATTGCTTCGCTTGTGTATACAATTATCAAATTTCGATCTAATCATTGTATACAAGATCGAATGATACGAATAATTGTATTTCTGTGTATAATCGTTATCAATAATAATTTCTTTGCAAAAAAATGGAATATGTTTTATATATTCTATTATCATTCGCGTACACATATCGCTTTCTACATTTTTCGAACTTATATTGAAATTGCCATGTATTAAAGTTAAGTTTCCATTTTTTTTATCGGGCAAATGTAAGGAAAAAATTAATTTTTTTTTTTTTTTTAAGTGAATGTAAAAGATGCGATGAATTTCATAGCCTTATAATATCTGCCTTTGTAATCGGACAATAAAATTTACAATAAAAATAGATACAGACGTGTTTTATGCAGATATATACATATATATAATATGTACAAAACGATGTAATATATTGGTATATATCTATTTATCACAAATTCGTATTATAAAAGCATCGACCTTATAATATGTTAAACATAATACTTATTACATGCAGTTAAAGTATTTTAGGAATCTATACAGACGGGGCCAGGATGGAAGACTTAAAGGCGATCTTACAAAATATCACCTTCAAGCGCTGCTTTTTTAATGCTCAGGTAACTATTAACAAAGTGGTACGGTTTATGATATACACGATTACGAATCTTACACGAATTCGGCAATTTATTTACAGGACGCAATAAGACTCGAAGATTGTCTTCGTAATGAATATCTATTTATAAAAATAGTCATGCGCGTGAAAATCTATATCTAATTTTTATCAGAAAATCAGAATAGAGATAAAAACAAATTGAAAATCGCAGTACAGTACATTCTTCTTCTTTTTTTTTCTATTTTTTCTTTTTTTTTTTAAATGTATGTATATGTGTGTGTGCAATAATCTATATAATATAATTTTAACAACATTTTGGCATCGCACGGTGCATTAATTGTTCTGTAAAGTTGTATAAACACTTCCGCAACATACATAGCACGTATGTATAATTACCTATAATATAATCATACAGTAAAAATAGATTTTTATTTATTGGACAGGCGAAATAAAAAATTGCATTATGGACAGAAATTGCAAATACATTACATTATGCTCTTTTCAGTATATACTATACAATGAATTAAAAGCTAATACATACGTAGTTCACTTCGTTTCCTCTCACATATAACAAGCTTTACAGCCATTCTATCATAAATTCGACTATTACAGTACTTCGACTTTCGTGTAATAAAATATAAAAATAATAATAAATCGTAATTACTCTTCCTCCGTAACAGGTTTTTGTTTTCTGAAAATCTTCAACGGAACTTTAGATTACAATTTAATTTCTGTAGACATATACCAGTTATACAATAAGACTATCTTACATTTAAAGTTTTAATCGGTAGGTACAAAATATTAAATTATATCATACATAAGTCAATTAGTGTTAAGGTACACGATTATATTAACGGTACATTAATAATATTTCAATTTGATCTTCTTATATACGTAGTAAAATGTGAATAATGATACAATTTCTAAATTTCTTTTTTTTTTTTTTCCTTTTTTTGTTCTTTTTTTTTAGTGAGCGTATTTCTCGATGATCTTTGGAAGATTTCATTGCATGCTGTACGAAACGCAATACTTTATACAGCTATCAGATTTAAATATTTTATAGTAATGTTTCTAAAATTTTTATGGCCGTAAAAATGTAATCATTTCATAATTTCCTATCATATTCAAGATTAATAAATTTCTATTAATCAACACATCTTCATGAATCATCTAAAACTAATACGTATTGCATGGTGAAAAGTTGAAAGAAATGTATCGACAAACGTCGATATTAAGTAAATTTTTTTTTTTAATAATATAATAATCCTGATAGTAAGATTTTTAATTGTAAATAAAATTCTATCATTAATAATGTGAATAATCATACGTGACCGAGTAATTTTTTTAAATAAAAATATAATGTAACCCTGGTATCATAGCTCATTTTTATCGCGCGCATTATCTAAAGTTATAAATTCATGGAAGTAGCGCCATATAAAAGCAATTATGTCAGACTAATTTATCATGCTCTTCATTCTTAATAAGCTACAAAGGCTGATTTGCTAATATTTACGTTATTATAATATTCTTATGATAAATGGTGTTCTTGTTTCATGTACTATTATTCAAAATACATAATTAAACAAGTACTTTTGCGATTAAAACTTTAATAATACAGGTCGACACTAAGCGTGCATCATAAAATGTTATCACTTTCTAGAGATTTTTGACCGCTGAATTCTAATTCGACAGCAAAATTTTTCCGTCATGTCAAAAATAATTGGGACATATAGAGATGCATTACAGTGTTGACTTTCAAATTTCTAATTAGATTATTAGTAAATACTAATTACTTTATAATTTAAGACGTACTCTGTACATTTTTGCTTTTTAGAATGTTATTAGTAAATCAGCCGTAAGTTTGATTCTTATTAAATTCAGTCAATATATAAAATGCTTTGGATAATGAATAGTTGACTAATATATATATGTATATATATATATATCACATGTTATCTTTTCCCGTAAAAACAGTACAGATAATGCTACGACTAAAACTTTTTCTTTCTCACCATTCGTTTCGTCCTGCGCTTCCTCCTCATATGTTTCGTTATACCCACATTTTAAGGTCCCAAACGGTAGAATTTGTGCATAATCAACAAAAATAAGATTAATATTTATGCTTTTTCGCAATCAACTGTGTTTGACACAATTAATTAAAATAATTAGAAAATTTAACTAAAAAAAATGCTAATTGAAAACGTTGCTCTATCATAGAGTCACTTCATAATTCTGTAATGCAAATAATATAACGTATTAGAAATTATAATAAATTGAGAACCATAAAAAATTTTTTAATATATATAATGGTTAAATTTAACATCGTTATTGCAAATCATATTAGCGATGGAAATTCTTCCATTACAGCGCTCAGCTGTACATACGGTACTTGCGATATTTCGACATCTAGCTTAGACAATATACATAAAAACACTCTCTTTACTAAGAGATGCATATGATACATCAAATAATTAAACAAATGTAACGCCAGTGTTTGGCATAATCCAAAGTATCTCTTTCAAAATTAGTCAAAATTGATCGATAACAATATTTTCTTTACAAAATTTTTTACATACCTCTATTTAAAAATCTGAGCAGTAACCACGCGTCTGTTTTACATTCACTTATATCCATACATAAATTTAAGATAAAATAGCAATGCTACGTCTAGGTCCGCCTATGCATACATTGTCTAAGCTGGACCACTTTTTAATACCAGTACGTAGAGCCTCGGCTGTGACCTTATCTTCGTAAACTCTGGACATAGCTTCTAATTTCTGCGCTTTCTCCTTGCTAAGTGGTTCGCTAGGGAATGTTAATTCGTTCGCTTCTGCAAGTGTACGAAGATCAAAGTAATATTTGGCATATACACTTGAAGGAACATTTATGTTGAATTGCAGCATCTCCAGAAATTGTCTCTCTAATTCGTTCCTAATTAGAAATTGTAAATTGATGTTATTAAAATATTGCAACGATCTAAATGTAATTTAATTGAGAAAAAGGAAGCAACTTACATGTCTTCTACCGTGATGTCTTTCAATATTTGACAGTAATCGACATTCCACACTGCTTGATCATCCCAAACTTTGGACGCCAATAAAATAGCCCCCAGTACTATACGTTTCCAGTTAGCTGGCGTTATGTCTATTTCTGCGTATGTAAGTAGGCGTTCGAGATAAACCAATGTTATAATGGCACATTCAGCAGTGAGCTGAGCAGCATTGAATAGAGTCCTTATAAATTTATAGATTTGTTTATGTTCTGGATTATGTTTGTCATAATCTTCAGAAACACCGTCCCTCTAAAAAATTAATTATCCAAGTAGAATGCAGCAGAAAATTTAAAACGGATCGCTAAGATATAAGAACAATCGATACACTGTTACATTTCTATATGGCGTAATACCGTTAATGGATGCAGTTTCTCATCAAATATATCGATCTGTCGCTGCGAGGTTCTATTCTTAATATGGTAATAAACGGCTAAGGCAACGCATTTGACGGTATTTTTCAAGTTAGGTTGTGAAACCGTGCTGTCGTCTAAATATATTGTACTGCAGCTGCTACTCTTCTTCAAAGGCCTTGTGTCTGCTATTTGATGTTGACTTTTCTTCCGCACCATGCCATCTGGAAAAAAAAAGAGAAAATCACAGGTAATAAATTATGCATGCAGTTTTTCGTTTTTTTTTTTTTTTTTAATCTGCTCGAATGTACCCACTTTCGATAGCTTGCTTAGAACGCTCCATAAAGATGGTTCCCGCGCACGGGTGGAACGACGGATCGGAGTCCCAGTCCTCGGGCTCGCGCTCGCTGATATGTTGCAAATTGTTAACGCTAATTCCACCCTCCGGCAGGTGCTCCTCGAGGTTGTGTATCGCGCTCTCGGGCCCGACCTCCTTGCGTCCGGCCTGCGGGCTGGAGTAGACGCAACAGCTATTCTTGTTCCCCATGTTCCCATGTAAACTCGAACCGGTGTCTCAGCAGCCCAGGGTGCCCGTCGATCGGTCAGAGTCCGCGTGAATCGGCGCCGTGATGCGCAACGTCCTGGCTCGACGTAGTCGGGTAGAACGGGTTAACTAAGTAGATAGCAAGGCTCGACGCTCGCTACCTCACATTATTTCGTTGCGCGATAAACGATCAGCTGACGGGGCGGTCGTCTGACGGACTGGTGACGCGACTCGCTCGCCCGTGGCTTGTCTGGCTCATGTCGGCGACGCTCGCCTAAAAAAAGCAACACGCGCGACGGGGACTTCCTCTCAGTCCTCGCGTCTCGTTCTCTTTCTTCTTCTCCGCTTCTCGCTCTCCCTCTCGCGCGCACACAGACACTCTCTTTCTCTTTCTCTCTCCCTTCGGGGGTCCCGGGTAGGACCGACGTTCGCTCCGTCAGGGAAGGAAGTGGTGACCTGGTCACCAGACTGTCACGGCTAGTCGCACCTGAGCTACGCGGCCGGCTCGCGGCGCGATTTATCGCCGCCACATGGCAATCCCATTCTCGTCGACGATTTATCCGGCTCGCACCCTCAGACACCCCGCGAACGCGCTCCAACGATCCACGACAGTGCGACAGTGTGACGGGCCGCCCGCAACCCCCCCCGTGCCACCCACCGGCCGCGGTTGCGCCATCTCGCGTGGTGAACGCAGATTCGAATCCGCGCGATCGCGAGAGATAAGGGCGTTCTCATGTGGACGCGGGCAAGGGCCGCCAACCGAGAATTGTTTATTTTTATTACATATGCTCCGGTTCTGCTGTCACCCGCTGGCTCGCCCCTCTCGCTGCGCTTATCACCCGTGGCCCCCCGTGGAACGTCGCAGGGGTCGCAGATCTCTTCGCTAAGATCGGCTAAAATCGCTGAAATGGCGAGATAGTCGCGTTGATTTTATTCAATCCGTAAGTGCATCCTCTTTTCTCGGAACCAGGTGTAGGGAGACCGTGACTCGTTGAACATTCGCCCGCGGACAACGATGCATTCGGTCGGCGCCAGCCTGTCGAGCTCCACGAAAGCCAGCGACGTCTCGACGTTGATTAAGCGTGCTCAGGTTTGCGGTGCGGCAGACGTGGACACCGACGAGCCGTGCGGCGAGACCGAGGGCCTGCGTATCCTCGACGAGTTCCGCAAACTGTACGAGAGCCGCATCGAGAAGATCGATCGGGAATCCGACGATGAGTCCGACCGTGTTTCCGTAAGTAACAGTTTTCTTCAAGTTTATCGTTCCGACGCTGTTCCACTCGAATCTGCTTTTATTGATCGTGATTATTATCGAGAGGTAACTTGCAGATGAAGCTGCAAGTAATGAGCGACTGGATTAAAGATTTAGGGGAACAAAATGCAATGTTGGTGCATACGGTCGAAGATTTGGAGCAAGCCGCGTGTAGTAGAGTTAAGTTATTGGAGGAGAAGCTAAATCAGTCGTCGCAAATGGTCATGGATAATTTAACGAGACCCGATCATTCGGAAAAGGTTCGTTTAATTTTGTCGGAATAATTTCCTTATAAAATCATAATTTGTATTGCAGACCTTAAATACTCTTTCAAATCGCGTCAATCAACTAGAAAAGGATGAGGAATATCTAAAGCAAAAAATAGAGAATCTGCAAAGCGACATTAAGAGCTTGTTGAAAGTGATTAACCGTGCATACAGACAAAAAGTTTGGAGTCTAGAGGGTATTACATTTTTTGAAATTGTACCAGAGGACATCCCAGTTCTAGAGTAAGTGTGATATTCTAAATTAATGCAATAACATATCTTAAATTTTTTTTTTTTTCTGATATTGTTATAAAGAATTTATTAATTAAATTTAATTTATAGTTTCAGCTATATCTGTGATCAGGTAAATATGTGTGCTGCCAAACAGCTCAGATTTGTTCTATATACACAGCATGACTAAATTCAAAGATTTAATTGTATTATATATGAGCCAAAAAATTTTTTTTTCTCCCTACACCTTTATTAAATTGAAAATTATTAGTATTATACATGTTAATGAAGAATAAATTTAAATTTATGCATGAATAGTCCCATTGGATAAAATACAATATTTTCGAGAAATTCTTAGCATTGTCATTATGTATGATAATTTGGTATACAGTAATATATATCTAAATTAGGAGCAGACAGATACTGACCATATAAAATCCTTGAATCTGCAAATAGAACAACTTCAGGAAAACGAGAGAAAAATGTTCAAGTAAGTTATGCCGAAATTTTTATATCGTTACTTTTTTAATATTTATGTGACAATTATTATTTTAATTTTAAATATTCGCGATATTTATGCAAAAAAAAATATAATTTAATTTTTATTTTATTATTTGACACACAAATACATGCACATATGCATAGACTAACATGTTTTCTAGATCTCAATTGGAACTGGAGGGAAAAATCGGAGATCTTACCACAGAATTATCCGTAAGGGATTATACTATTAAAAAATACGTTTCTAGACTTCAGTGCTTTTATGAAAAGCTTAAAGAACATGCTAAGCAAACAAATCAAGTTATCAATCATCCATTGGCATTGACTTCTGATCAAGATTGCAATGTAAGTGCCTTTTTCATAATTATTCCGCAGGTAGAAATTTATTTTAATGAGTTGATTATATCGATTTAATTTGGGTTGATTTATATCGATTTAATTTGGAGGCAATCATGTCATAGTATATATTAAAATTAAAACAAGCAATAGTTCGCTTTTCTTGACATCAGTGATCGAAAGTATCTTTTAAAATTCATGTTACTGTTCAGATTATCTTAACATCTGACATTCTGGAAAGTGTACTAGATGCAAAAGATAGGGAAAACAAAAACTTACAACGACAACTCCAAGAATTAGAATCAAAGCTCATGGTACATACTTACGAAAATAATGCCGGTACAATTAATCTACAATTACAACTGGAAGAAAAATGCAAGAAAGTACAACAGCTAGAGGACAAAGTGGCTCGACTCGAAAAAGTTAGTTTACTATATTAAAAAATTAATTTTAAAAATGTATGCCGTGGTATGCATACGTGTATGCATACGTGCGTGTTATTTTATATTAATATATTTTTCATTTTTAGGAAGCTGCACAAACAAAAGCGACACTGGCTGCGGAGATTGAAACGTTGGAAAAACAAAAGTATCATGCCAACGCCGGCAATCGTTTAAAGGACGACATAATTAAAGAAATGCGCAAAAAACTGAAACAAGTAACTTTAGAGGTATGTACATACATATATCGAGAAAATTTAATAAAACAAATTTATAATTTTTTACATTTTTAGAAATCCCGATCCTCTTCCCATCCTTGCAAGTGTGATATTAAAAACCGTATCATTAAAATGAAACCGTTTTATGGATCTTCTGAGCAAATTTCGATATCGAACCATCTACACATATCCCCAGAACAAAAATTTTTGTATAACGATACTGGAGTTCTCATGATTTATGAAAAACAAAATTCGCCAATGATTAATGCAGAGTTACAAAATAGATTGTCTAATCAACAAAATCGATCTCGTAAATGCGTAAAGAATAGTGATAAAAGAATTTTACACGCTGCTAGAAATTTGTCACCTCCGTGTAAAGACAGTAGTTTACCTATTTACGACCGCTGATCATTTTTAATAAATAAATTTACGCATTTATAATTTTTTACAGTTCTTAATCAGAGATTCGTATATATTATTACTACATTAAAAATATTTTAGTAAATTAGTAATTTACGCGACATTCGTTAAAATGTGTGTGTGTACAACATGATTGCCTCCTTTACAGAATTAACATAAATTTGAATTAATTTTTTATACGTTTATATTAATAATTTATAAGAAATATACATTTAACGACAAAAATTAAGAAATAGATAATAACAAAGTAAATAAAATATCTTTTATTTGCAAATGTGTTATATCAATTTCGTCGGCACATATTAATTTTTTTTATTTGTTTCAGGATGCGTCTTCTCGTAAAGATGTGTGCAACGATACAAATAATTCTCCAGAGGTCAGTTAATTTAAATGTAAATGTATGCATATATTTTAATATTAAGTATGTAACATATTGAAATAACGATATTTTGTTTTTTTTTAGAAATGTTCTAAGTTTTCATTAAGACATAATCCCCATTCTAAAAAGGTTTGTAGGTACATCTGTTTCATTTGTATTATGTGTTATATTATTTATTTAATTGACATTAATTTTTCCAGGGAAATATAAATGATGAATGGCAATTTAAATTAATGGAAGAATTTAGAGTATGTACTGTAGAAGCTCAAGCAGCAACAGAAGACATTCGCGAGGAGATAACCACCGTTATATCGACATTTAGTTTACGACATCAAAATGTATGTCTTGATTATTAAATTGACGCATAAATTCGTAAATTATTCGTAAATTAAAAATTAATATTAATTTATTGCATTTTTAGTATGAAGAATTGAATAAATTGGTCACAAACACACAAAGTTATTTGGCAAGAATGCGAGAAGGATTAATAGAAGCTATTAACAAACTAGAATTACAAGTAATATTTAATTATAATACGCATTTATATATACATATATCTCGTGGTATATCAATATCATTAAAATATTATACACATTTATAATTAATACTTAATATTATCAGGAAGAAGAAAGACTTAGACACAATGAAAGAATCATGAATGGCAAAGTTAAACTAAAAGATATGAAAAATGAAATTAATCATGTTCAATCAGAATTATTTCGTTGCATTAATAATATGCAGGAAAAAATACAGGTTTAAAACATTTATTAAATAATTACCTTAAATTATTTTATCGATTAATTTGTCAAATATTAAATTTAAATTTTAGGGATATAATGAATCTGAACATGTGGGCGCATGCATTAACAATGATTTATTAACTGTGGTAATAGAAGAAGTTGAACAAATATTAATCAATTTGCAATTATTCCAAACTCAGGTTAGTTGAAAAGAAAATAGTTTTTATATAAATTATAAAAAATAAAACGTATGTTATATAAATGTTATCTTTTAGGGAGGTTGCATGACGTCAATACTAAAAGGATTAAGAAGTCAACTATCCACAATAGATAATTCTTTAAAGGAATTACACAGAAAAGCTAGCGAAGTTGTAAGTATTTTTTTTAATTAATGTGTATATATGTATACTTTAAAAATGTTAATCTATTTCCATATTGTTAATTGAACTTTTACAATTATCAGTTGTTAAACAACGAAATAGCAAAAACCACATTTTGTGAAAGGGAAAGCAGATTAGCCAAGTTTGAAAATGAAGTCGATTGCGCACATTCAAAAATGCAAGACGTATTAGAAACATTTCTTTCTGCAAAACAGGATGAAAAGGTTAATTTTAATTTATTTATATTAATTGATTAAATAACTTTAATTCCATTAATGTTTTTTTTTCGTACTATATCATATGTATAAATTATTGAAATGATTTACTCAGATATTATTTTATAGGAACAATTTCCTGACTACACTTATAACAATCAGGTATTAAAATAAGAATAATTGTTACACAAAAATTTTTTCTATATGTTTTATTTTATGGTACACTTATATTTCAACTTACAGGAACTAAATGATGTAATAAAAGCAAAAGAAGATTTACATAAATTAAGAAAGGAATATGATAATTTAAAACTCGACATGATCCAGGTAATCAAATATATAATTATTAGAAATTATTTTTTTTTTAATTAGAAACAAACTTAACAAACAAACTTTGTAGCAAACATGTCAAATAAAATATGACGATAGACTGAATAAGTGGAAATATCGTGTAACTGATTTAGAAGATCAAATCAGAATGTTACAACACGAGGTAATCATTATATTTAATTAAATAGAAAGTTTTAATTTTAATTGTAAGTAATAATGAAATGTATTTTAAAACAGACAAAATGCAAGCAAGAAGCAATTAATTTTTTAAAGAATAATATTCAGTCTATGGAAAAAGAATTAATTACTGCACGTACAAAAACAGAAAATTATAGACAATGTCATAGTAAAGATAGCATGGAATTAAAAAAGAAAATAATAGAACTAGAAAATATCGTAAGTATCAGCTTTATTGGTAATTAAAAATTGTTAGAACTGGTACTATTATAATATCATAATTCTGGGTTTCAGATTAAAACGCAAAAAGAAGTAGAAAATGATCTTAGGAAAAATTTAAATAATGTTACAAATATTAAAAAAACCACAGAACTTGTAAGTAATAACTTTTTAATTATAATTATAACAGGATTTTCTTTTTTTCTTTAATCAAACTTTTTTTATTACGAAGAATACGGAGTACAGCACGGAAGCAGCGCTATTACGTTGCGATTATCCATCTAAACATGAGGCAAGTATTGTAATTAAAATATTACAATTTTTATCATAATAAAACGAGTATTTGTTCGTCGATTATAAAATGTTCATTATATAATTTGTATTTTCGATATTATAGAACTTATCTCACTTATTCAAAGCTGTACAAGATGCTATGCAATCTGCAAAAATAGCGGTTCAAGATTTTGAAAACGAACTTAAAAAATTGGTTTGTATCTATTTATTATTATCATATTATTAATATCGAACTTTGCGGTAGCAAAAGAATTATTTTAAGCGTCTTTACAGATACATGAAGAATCATCTCTCTCTTCTGTCTCAGCAAAATTTGCTGTGACACTGACAGACTCGTCAGGAACATGTAGAGAAAAAATGGATATTTGCTTTCACGAACTGAGGAAACTTAAAAATGCTGTATATTCTAAAGAAAAACTCGTAAGTGAAGTTTATTTATTAATTCAAAAATATATTTGAAAAAACATCACACATAGAAGTATGTAAATTAAATAATTTAATTAATTTTAGTTAGAAAATATGGAGGAAATCGTACGGATACAACGAAGTTCGTTAGCAATCAGTCAAACAGAAATAAAAGATCTGCATCAGAAATTTCAAGAAAAGGTAAGCGATGTTATTTAACTAATATTTTAAATGCTAAGCAGAAAACTTTTGGATCGGTAAAATAATTTTTTGTTGGAAGATTTAAATTATTGTGTGATAATTATTTTTTAATATCTTTCGTGTACTAACGAACGGTGTATTAATTAAATACACATAAATTCTACTTGTCAAGAATTTTTGAGGTACGTATGTGTGTTAAAATATAAAAGAATTTATTTACAGATAGATAAGCAAAGCCTTACTATCACACAATATGAAATGGAGAAGAACGAATTATTAAAACAGGTAAGATTTTTTTTTTCATCATCGTGTACTCACCTATTATCTTAATGATAAGATTTATTTTCTAATCTTGAGTGCATTGCAGAACGAACTTCAAATACAAACTATCGGACACTTACAAAATGCAGTTGTTGAAGCTAAACGAAATTTGGATCAAATGAGTCATAAAGCGATGAATGATGTGAGTGAGCTGAGACCAGCTTTATCGTCTTCCTTTAATCATAGAAATGTGCATGACGTTTAAATATGAATTACAAACAGATTAAATTGCCATATAGTTTTTGCCAATATGTATTTATTACAATTGTAAATATTGTCGATATATATAAGTGCTTATTAAAAATTTGATTCTCGAAGATGTGGAGTATTACATTTCTCTTCGCCTTCAATGTCTTTACATTTACATTGTGTCGTTACAAAATGTGAGAAAGATGAGTGCCATGCATGACGTGTGCGCATTTAACTAAAAACACTGAGTTACAAATTTTTGTGACATACTAGAATATCCCATTTACAAAGTGACAAGGAATTGTAGCATGCATATTAAAGCATAACATGCTGTCTGCATTTTGCAGTTAACAACTTTGCAGTTAACTGCATGATCTACGATCGTGCGTGAGTGTTCTCTGCTTTTAATTTTAAAAGCGGATTGTATCTATACAAATGCATTGTTGTAAGCATCTTTACAGCTTTGTAAGAAGGATAAAATTATACGTCAGCTAACAATGCGCATCGATGAGACGCAGGACCAATATAACGAATGTTTTACACAGGTAATTAAACGTAACAAGAATTCTTACTCGATTAGTTAACTCTTACGTCTCCTTTATAATTTCATTAATTTACATTTTTTTTTTTACGTGAAGGCAACAAATCAAGACATATTGCTGGATACGCAACGAGATGCTATTGAAAGTCTACATAAAAGAATTCGTTGTCTGGAATGCGATAAACATTTTATTACTTCCACATTTCGTGCAAAGTATTACTCAATTTTAAGCAGAATACAGGTATCGTATATAAATTTTTTTTTTTCTTTTTACAGTGTGCTGGATCTTGTAATCAATTTTTATAATCATTGAAATTATGAAAATAATAAGTTATGTATATTCAATAAAGAAATATGCATGTCGAATAGATGTTGTTTTTTAAAATAATTGATACTAAATAATTTAAAAATATATGTTACACGTATTTATGTGCATATGATTGCTATTAATTTGATAATATAATTAAAAAGTTAAAAAAATATTAATTATTTGGTTTACAGGAGCAAGTACGCAATCATGTTATAGGTTTCCAAGAACTAAAGTGGAAGGTATATCACTGAAAATATTAATTTTACATTAGTTTAGTAATAACATTTATGATCGTTATACATTTATTTTTATCTTTTTATAGATGGATCATTTTGTGCAATCGAAGAATTACTCCAAAAGTATAGACATAGGCATAGACGGATCAAGCAAAATTAATTTTGAAGATAAAAGCTGCGACACTCGAGATTTAGAACACTGCACACAGGAACGCGAAGAGACAAAGAACATCGTTCAGAAAGGATTACTTAAGAACGATCAAGAAACGGAGGAAAATTTATCTGAATTAAATATATCAGAACACGAGATGCTGACTGTATTATGTGATCGAGTACATTCATTAAAAGTTCTATTACAAGAAAAATTGGAAAATATGGTTAAATTGCAGGCAGATTACGAATTACTAAAGGTATGAAAATGATTTTATCTCAATATCTAATATATGTATAATAGGATAGAAAATAACTTATATCCAATAAAATATTAATCACATTTGCAGAATGAAAATTCTATATTAAGGAGTCAAAATGACATTATTAAAAATGAAACTAAAAACGATATTTATCAGTTGAAGGAAAAGGTATATTTAAATTATATAAATTATATATATATTTTATTTTTATTAATTTCTTAAATTTATATAGCTCAAAGAGACACGTATAAAATTGCTTCAAACAGAAGATAATTGTCAGCAAATAACAGAAGATTTTAATAACACTCAAAAGCAATTACTATCTGCAAAAGAAAGAGACGTTGATTTACAAGAATCGTTAAAAATTATGGTAATTTATTACGAAATAGATTTTACATTTTATCAAATAAGAAAAATACATGAATCACTTATTAATTATGTGCTTATTTCATTTAGAAAAAAGATTATGATTCCAAGATCATAGAATTAGAATGCGAAACAGTTCGTCTTCATGATTTAATGCATAACTTAACGAAGGAATTGGAAGATGCAAAAAAAACACTCGCATCAAAAAATATCGAACTTTGTCAAATGCAAGATAAATGCAAGAGTTATACCGACCATTTGGATGTTATCCGTCAAGATGTACGTACATACATATTATTTAATAATTTATATTAAAATAAATAAGAAAAATAAATTTTTGTCTTGATACTTTTAGCTAAAAAAAGAGAAAGAAGAATTGACAAAAGTTGAACATTTAAATCGTGATTTAATTCAGCAGTTGCAGGAATACATGAAAAATTCTTTCTACCTTAATCAACAGAAAGTGTCACTCGAACAAAATAATTCTACGTACATAAATGAGGTATAATAACTGCTTCTTATAAAAGATAATATATGTATTACATTTTTTAATTTAAACTGTTATGTTTTCTAGTTACAAAAGATGCGTAAATCTTTGCTCGATCTGGAAAAGGAGTGTTACTTAAAAGATCAATCTCTAACGCATATGTCAGCTGATTTAACCGAGACAGCTATGAGTAGGCTAGAACTCTGCAAAGAATCCCGACATATACTTTCATGTATCCGTGATTGTATGGAAGAACAGAAAAAATACAATAAAGCTTTAACGAAGAATTTAGAAAATAAGCAACAACTTTTAATGCAGCTTATATCCGAAAAAAAGTAAGCATGTGCACTCATACATACTGTATATATACTAAATAATTTAAAATATTTATATTGTTTAAAAATTAAAAATTTAAATAAAATTTATTTTTAGAGCTCTGTTAATTAAAATTAAGAAGATGAAACGAAACAGTTCGTTGGCACAAAAACTGAAAAAAACGCATAAATTAACTGGTAAAAGTCTAAGAAAAACATATATAAATAATTATAGATCATCGTCAATTACAGCACATCGGGCTATGAACATGGATCTAATTTCGCATTTAAGTGAAACAGATTTACACGAAGTCAGTAATTATTAAAAATATAAAATACAATATTTAAGTTAACTTTATTTAATTTTTAATTGATTTACTGTTTTTAGAAATATTTAATGAAACTAGGAAAAAGTGGTCGATGTACTTCATCGTGTGGTAATTCGTGGTGGTTTCCTAAAATGGAACACTTAATAAATGAGGTTCAAGAAAATAATCGGTGGTGGAATAAAAATTCGAAAAATGAAACAGAATCCGATACTTCAATGGAAGAAAGCCGCGATTATGGTTATCAGTCTTCTTCAACAACCAAATAAGAAATAAAGGTGAAGACTAAAAAAATGTTTGATTTTTGAATATAGATTAAAAATTTATATCTCGACTTATATTTAATTAGTGAGTGCTACATTTTCTATTATATAGACGTAATTTTTTACTTATATATATGTCCTTTTTCTAAAATAAATATATATTACATACATAAAGTGTATAAATATACTAGTGTTCATTTAATTAATTTTAAAACAACGAATAAAAAAAACGTTATCAAATTTTCAGTTCGAATAATTAGGTAATGATAAAGAATCGTCATAATATTCACAAGTTTATTCTTTTTTGCCGTGTAATTATTTATAATTCATTATGAGTCAATAAAATTAATATACAATATATTTTAGAGCAAGAAATTGTTATATGTGTTATAAACTAAGAAAGGAAATACATAGTAGTAGCAGCAGGAATAGCCTCTCCTATCTTACAAGATCTCCGCGTGCCAAAAATTCATTAGACGTTGCATATTTTATTTTAAATGTACTGTTACTTTATCATTATTTACGGTAATATTAATATATATATATATATATATATTTTTTTTTATTAATATATATATATATATATTTTTATTATTATTTATTATCATTAGCATTTATATACTTATTACATATATAAATCATATTGACCTATATGATTTATAATATATAATGTGTATTTATATATATTTATATATTTATAACGAACACCGCCCATTACACTACTAGAATTACAAATGGGAGCTTTCTTTAACCACCTCTTAATAGATCTGATACTCAAAATAGATGATATATCGTCGAATACATCGAGACACAAACTCATAGTCAATCACTCAAGCAAATGTTTGCGAATGTCCCACAGTTCACTTCCCACTCAATACTTTTCCTGTTGTGTCTTCTTCTCTAATTCATCGTAGCACACTCATAGTGTACTTATCTTTGTAGATTATAGTACATATCTGCAATCAGAAATAAATAGCGCGTCTACTGCAATATTATTCTAAATGGTATAAACGCAGATTTATAATATAATAAGTAGCAACATCGAGCAATTATTAAATTAAAAAGTTTCATAGGTCGAAAATAATACAAAATTGTGTCCAGAATATTATATTAAAATGTTAATTTTCTCGGATAATTAGCAATTTACTTGCAACTTACCTAATTTAATAAAAAATCTCTGAGAAATAATTTTTTTTCCATAGAAACAAAACGATATATAATAATAAATAATTTTTTAAATAACGTTTATATCGTTATTAATTATTTTAAAGTGAAATGTAAAATATACAGCTTAGAAACGTATATAAAAATGTTTTCTTCCATTACACGTGTGTAAATGATAAAAGGAGAATGAGTCACAAAATACGATTCCATAACGTATTGTATTACAATTGTTGAATATCTACAATGCACAAGACTGTAACTATTGTAAAACATTTTATTTGCCTGGTAAATACTGATAATTTCTGTATACAGAAATAATCAAACCTACCTGTGATTTTGAATAGAAACATTTCTAGATAACCATATCTCATAGCAGAAATAAAAATAAATATCTAATTCGGATACATCACTAGAGATGGAAAAGAAGGATTGCACCCTGAGAATTTTCTTTTCTTTTTTTTTTTCGTAACAATTTTAAACAATTTTACCTATTATTATTATAAAATAATATTTTAGATATACAACTCAATGATACGAATCATTGCACAGAAAATAGGAGCATTATTGTAAATTACAAGAAACATTTATGTGTTTCCACAACAGATATCATGCACATGTATTCTTGTAGCACCTTTATCAGTCAGAAATCAATGTTCTCTGAAGAAAGGAAATCTTTCTAATTTTATATCTATAAACATATAGTGTGTCATGTAAAACACTACAATGTACCTAATACTCATTTTTACAAATAAAAGATTAACTTTAATGTTGAATAAATTAATTCTTTATCTCTTTTTAGCTTTAAAACTTATAAAAGGATAAGTAAATTAAATTGATATTAAAGTTAATCTACATTAATAAAAATGAGCATAAATAAATATCTAATGCCTTATTATTAGCCAACTTTACTTTTTAATTTGGAATATAGTGCACTTAACTTGATTACGAATGAGTATACAATAAAATGAAAAAAATAATAAAAAAGTATTATGCTTTTAAACATTGTATCACATAAATTACAATTTTGATACGCATATAATGCAAACTCTGACTTTAATAAAGCTGTCACAGTAATGTAAATGCTATATTTAAATCTAAGAGAAATACATTGAAAGAATATTGAAGATTTACTAGTAAAAGATCGATTAATAGCGATACTGTATAATATCCTTTAATGCGACAAAATAATAAAAGATTTTTGGTTAGAGAATTATTTTAAGAGTATATAGAACCGTTATTTTAAATGTTAACATTAAAGTTTGTATATATGAATGTACGGTATGAACAAATATATTGCAATAATGCTAAAAATTTTCTGAGAAATAAGTATAGACATATTATTAACATGGAAATCAAAATTTAAAGTCATTTCTTTCATGCACACATATGTGTAGACCTTTTAATTACAAGAAATTGTCAATGGTAGCTAATTATTATACAGCAATATTACAGTTACATTAATATCCTGCATATTACGTATTTAATGGTCATATGAATCTTACTTTAATTCGCATTCTTTATCTTCTTATTTATTTCCAGCTTGCCTTTACTTATCTACTGTTTCAGTAAATATAAAGAAGGCAAAAGTTAAGAGAAGGGAGAGATTTATATGCTATAAAAATATTATAAACATAACAAGAAATATATGCTCTATAAAACTGCATGACTACTGAGATACTCCATATTATGGTACTAATACAAAAATCTGCTAAAAGCATTTTAAAGTGCAAATGTCTACTCTATGCAATATCAAATTGATATATTTCCCGTTTTCCCGTTCTCTCTTTTAGTTTTTTTTTTTTTTCTTTTTGATCGCACTTTTACTTCATTACATATTCTAATATTATAAAAATATGTGAATATGTTGTTACACCGAATGTGTTTGATTCATAACATATTCATTAGGCATATCAAATATTTGCAGGTTTTTTTAATCAGTGGAATAATGTCTCTCATCGATTCAATAAATTTTAAAGATGGTATATATACACACACAGGATGTCTCAGACCAAACCAGTGATAATTTGAGGATAGGTAGGTTTTTTACCTACCTACCTTCAAAATATCATTTGTTTGCTCTGAAACATACTTTGTATATATTCATTCATTCAAATAATGCAAAAATATAGATACGAATATATATTGAGACACATACGGATTTAGATAATCACTTGCAACAATTGCCGGTTGCTGCTTTTTGCCCATCTGACTCGACTAGTCGACGGCCTTGACCACTCGTACTTGCGCTTCCTGATTGTTCGTTTTTAGGAAGCTTTTTAGCTGTAAAAATAAAAATATCTCAATGTAGTTTAACTATATTAAAGAGCGTTAAAATTGTACTCTTTTCAAAAGTAACTTTTTGTTGTTTAACACAATAGCAATTATAAAATTGTAGTTACAAAATATTTTTTAATGTCCAGCATTTAATTTCCAACATTACTTTAATAATATATAATTAAATTGACAAAAATATATATATACTAGAACAAACCATGCGCGCGTTATTTTTCAACATAATTTAATTTTTATTTTCCCAAAAAAAAACCAATCCAAAAGATGTTTTACTAAATTAAAAAAAAAAAAAAAACCTGGTTTGTTCTAGTCTCCTATCTTAAAAAGTTGGTGCGTTACGCATAAATGAACATTTTAATTGTTGCCCAAAGATAGATGAAGTTGTAAAAAAAAAAAAAAAAATAATAATTTAATAAATTAAAAAATATAATATAATTATAAAGGCTGGTCAGCCGAGCGTCTATGATACCCGTCTCGTGTCCGGAGGAGCGTGGGGGTAAACCGGGTTCGAATCCCGACATGATTATTTTATTTAAAAAAAAAAAAAAAATCGCCAACCAGCATTTATAATTATAATTTTATTTTTGGTCTATTTAAAATTAATTTTTTTTTCTTTTTTTTCTTATAACTTTATCTATCTTTGGGCAATAATTAAAATGCTCATTCATGACTAATGCACCAACTTAGTACGATAAAAAAAAAAAAAATAATAAAATAATATACAGCTCACCAATTGCAAGGAATATGTCATTGACATTCATTGCTGTTTTAGCAGATGTTTCCATGAAAAGAAGGCCATTTTCATCCGCATACGTTTGAGCCTCATCATATTCGACGACTCTTTTATTTGCCAAATCTGCCTTATTTCCAGCTAAAGCTATTACTATACTCGGACTGGCTTGACGCTGCAATTCCTTCACCCATGTTTGGGCACGTGAGAATGTATCCTAAAAAAATTTATATATCAATTAGTTAATCTACATTAGACATTAATTTAATCCTTATTAGAAATAATAATTTCTTTTAAACATTTGCATAAATTACTGAATTAAATACCTGGTTTGTTATGTCGTACACGACAATGGCTGCTTGTGCACCACGATAATACATCGGTGCAAGACTATGATAACGTTCTTGCCCCGCAGTGTCCCAAATTTCAAATTTTACAGTTGTGTCATCCAGACACACGGTTTGTGTTAGAAATGCAGCTGAAAAAAAAAGCCGACGTTTGTGATATTATAACACAAGCGTGATACCAAGTAATAATTTCATAAAAATGTGCTTACCACCAATTGTACTCTCCTGATATTCGTGGAATTGTCCTTTGACAAACCTTAAAACGAGACTCGATTTTCCGACCGCCGATTCACCGAGTAAAACTAATTTAAACTGACAAATTTTTCCTTGAGTCGAACCATTCGGCCTCTGGGCCGTACCCCGATTCGCCATGATCACCTGGAAACAAAATTAATTTTTCAATTTCAATTAATCTTACAATTTTACTAACACTAATAGCAAACAATATTGCTAGCTGTCGTGTTGACTGTAAAATATACTTATAGCATTAAACTTTTCGCCTATAAAAAAAATTAAATGTAGACGGCAACAATACTAAATGCGTACGACAAAATAATATTATTATATTTTGCAGGTTTCAGCTGCTGCATGTTAAAAAGCCGAACTCGACAGATAAATGTCTATTTATACTGGAACTTTATACCTGACAGATAAGATCTCGCTTCGAGCGTATAGGAATTAATTACAATATTTTAAAATTGCCCGTTGAGTTTACATACCTAACAAACTCGACAACAAAAAAAAAAAAAAAAAAAAAAAAGAACAAGTACAAGAGAGACGACGGAAAAAACGCACAGCCGAAAGTGACTAATCAATGAAGAATGATCTCAAGAAAAGCGTGCAAGAGGCAGAGGATCATTTTGAGGACAGATACTCTCGCGAAATACGAATGCACCAGCGATAAGATAAGGATATCCAGAAAAACAGAGATTGCGGGGTGAAAACGAGCGACGGAGTGAAAAGAGAGTCGTCCAAGACTGCGGGCGGACACGGGTGCCGGCATGTAAGATCTCGCGCGACGGAGGGTCGAGTGAATCACTGGCGTCCACCTACTGGGGCCAGTAAAACGAAGCCCCGCGGCTGCAGAATCGGACGGGGACCCGTGCCGTCGCACCGTGATAAAAAGTCAAAGGTAGCCCCCGGTTTATCTGGAGGAGGTAACGGCGATAAAGGGGAACAGCTCGCGGAGCGGAATCTCTTTCTCCCCGCCGTACCCCGTCGAGCCCATTAGAATCCGGTATTGTTAATTATATTATCCAATTAGCCTCGGCATTATACACGTCATCGAGCACGTCCTCCGGCGTTTGTTATTCTTCTTCCTCTCCTGTTTTCCTCCGCGGCGACGGCCGGCGATCCCGTGCGAGAGGCCGGATAACGTTGGGGCGGAGGGGAAGGCGCCGTAGGGGCGGGAGCGATGCACCCAGACTCCAATTTCTTCTCGGCGCGATCACGAGATCCGAGTGCGTGCGACGCTCGTGGAAAGGGCCGCCGACGAGGAGCACCACTCGCGCGCTCTATGCCCCATGCACCGTCGTCTTGCGAGCCCGCCTGTCTCCCTCGGCGCGACGGCGTTCGTCATCGAAAGGAAAACTCGCCGGAATGCGATCGCCTACGTCACCGGGTACCTTGGCAGCCTTGGGCGGTCGGGGTGTTATCAAAAAATTATGAGAAACCGTTAAAACGATACATCGACGTAGCATGGAGGAGTAAAAAGAGAGATAGATAGAGAGAGAAAGAGAGAACGTATAGTTTGTGTGCGCGCAAGCGCCGCAGGCGTATGTGTGCAAATAAGAGCGAGATAGACGAAGACGGATGATGCGAGATAGCGTAAAAAAAAGAAAAAAAAAAGAAAAAAAAAAGAGAGACGAAAAAGAGAAGAGCGAGCAAGCGAAGAGAGAACGAAGCGCGCCCGCGGGAGCGAGAGAGAGAGAAAGAGAGGCGAATAAAGGGAATGAATGCGCCACGATTGTCACTATCCTGAGGTAACTTGTCACCGCCCGAAACGTCAGCAGCATCCAAACATTCAAAGCGTGCTGGTCCCGGGCGCGGGGGGGACGACCCGATTGGATGACAGGGCAACACGCGCGCTTCTCCGTCCTCTCGCCACCCCTCGTCGGGACGTATGTGCCAGCGTGCATCCTCCGACACAAATATCCTCCTTCCACTTCCTGTCTGCATAGTGTTCTGTTTCTTCCACCGTGAGGGAGGGAGAGGGGTGGGGGGGGGGTGTAACTTCACTTCCTTATCTCGCTCGCTCGCTCTCCGGTGCGCGCGATATCGCGCCCCGTTCCCGGATACCTGGCAAGATTGGAAATAACGTGTGTCGAGGAGGATTTATAATGCTTAACCTGTTTTGCACTGTCGAGGGGCACGCCGTTAAATAGGTACCGCTGCGCTGGCTTAGCTGCTGCTTCTCAGGACGGGCGACGACGACGATGTCGTCGGCGGCGGCCAGGCGCAACGCCGCGCGGCCGATGATAGCTCCGAGGTCGACCTCGCTGTGTCCGGGAGCCCGTCAGGCTCGATCAGCGCTTGCCACCGATAGAGCGGCCCGTTGACCGTGCATAGATCGTCGCGCAATCTACGCAGAGCTTGCTGCACATTTATGATCGTCGGGCAGCAGGCAAGGGCTCTCTCCGAGTCACCGACTCACCGCCACCGTGTCGTCTTCGCGTACCGCGATCCCTCTTGCTCTTCCCCGCTTTTTTTACGCACGCACGTCTACCAGCTAGTCTCACTCGACGCCGCCGTGTACCGACGTTGCCCCCGTGTTCCTTCCGCCGCGGTAGGTGCGCGTCGCCGCCCGGCCGCGTCACACTTGCACAATACTCGCACCTCGGGACCCGTTCGCCTCTCCTCCTCGTAACCTACATCGGCGGGCACCGACGGCGGATACGTCGACGAGAGTAGTCTCGGAACTTTGACACTCCGTTGGAAGAGAAAGAGACAAAAGAAAGAGCGAATGAGTGAGCGAGTAAGGGCGTGAGTGAGAGAGAAACAGAGGCAAAGAACGAGAGCGGAGAGAGAGAGAGAGAGAGAGAGAGAGAGAGAGAGAGAGAGAAAGAAAAGGAGATTACCGACACGCGCGATGCATACGGTGCTGCGTCACTTTTCGCCGTTCGTTCCGCTTCGGATTTTCCGAGGGTTGCACAAGACGCAAGCGATTCACGTCGCTGACCAGTCTCGCCGGGGCTCGCGCTGAACGAAACGCGAAATCTCTGCGGATACGCCTCTCGTGCGGCACCCACCCGACTCTCGGTTTTCTCTCTCCGACAATTCCACCGAGAACGTATACGTACCGACCGCTTACGGACAAGTAGGAAGCAGTGTGAATGAGTGCGAACAATGACGGCACATCGCGCCAGGATTTCCACGTGCCGCTAACGCAACGACATCTGATGCCGCGACTCTCCACTCAACCTCACCGTTGTAAACGCAGATTATCGCACGCCCTGTATCGCGCGACGAGCTTCAGCGTGAACCTGGCCTTTACAACAGCGAAAAGCACGATTGGCCAATTAAGTTGCAGTCAGTTTTTAAAAATGGACGCCGCGTTTAAAATTCTTCCACGCATCACGCACTGTCTTTTGTTTAAGTCGAGAAACGCACACGCCGCTAACGAAGCGTTATATCTCGCCGAGCCATGATTCCCGATGCTCTTCGCATAATTCCCGTGGAATTCTGACGCCAAGTGACTTAGATTTAATAAATTGTCGAAGGGAGACAATCAGATCGCACGTGACTCGCTGGCGTCTCCTACTTTGAACTGTCAAAACTTAGGTATTTTTGTTAAATATTTCTTACTATTTTTGCGCGGCGATGGAGAAGTATCAGCACATGAAGGCGTTTATATCGGCGGCGTCGAACTACACCCGGCATCCCAATGAAAGCGTAATCTCAGTCATACAAAGGAGTCTTGGAGTAAGTATACATTTGATACATTTATGCCATATTTATATTTTAATAAGTGCTTTTGCTTACATTGTAATCATATTTGTGTTTTTAAGATGATAAGTACCTCGCTGGATCTCAGCATATTTAATCCAGGCACCAACATAGCTGCAGAATTCTATGTGTGCCTATATGAGCTCATGAACTGCTTGGGATCAATGTCAACTTTGACCTGGAGCACTGTGGATGTTTTGCAAAATGTTTGCCGAAATGTATCTGCTAGACAATCACTTATCCATACTTATAAGTTTGCACCATTAGTAGCACGGTTATTAGAGGTATTAAATTTAATATTATTAAAAATATTATGGTTGTGATATTCACTGCCAGTATCCAACATTAATTAACATGACATAGAAAAGAAATTTTAGTAAATTATTGGATGCAATTATTACATGATAATATTAATGTAATTTTTTTTTTTTTTTTTTTTTTTTTTGCATAGGCAAATCTGACAACTGAAAAAAAAATACGAGTACTAAAACTACTTCAAGAATTAACATATGGAATTAAAATATCATGGCAAGAGGCCCATCTCCCTTGTTTAATTTCTACATTAACTAACTGGGTAGTACAATCAAAGGAAGAAGAGATTATTGCACTTTCTTTAGGTGTACTAGTAAATTTGTGCTATAAAAATCTTCCGGTGGTGTACACATTTATGCGGACCGTTAATACTAAAGTATTTGTCAGAACGTTACTGAAACTCCAAGAGCATGTTAATACCAGTGTACAATGTTGCAAATTATTGATTATATTGGAGCCTTCAAACACAAATATATCTGAGAAATATATTGCAGACTTCGCATCGTTAACATTTATTAATCTCAGGACAGCAATGAAGCAAAAGGACGTTTTATTAATGAAACATATTATTGACTTTTTTAACGATATCGGACAAAACGAACATTCGCGAAATATACTGCTCACGTATCCAAAGTAAGTAAATTAAATCAAGTTTCGATAATTATAAATTATAATAATAAAATATTTTAAAGTTGATGCATATTATGTTTTCCGGTACTAAGTTATGGCAAAGATATTGAAAATTTATTGACCGCCCTGGAAGAGAGCACAGATCCGGAATGCATCGAACTAATAATGGAGTTTTTATTATCTTTAGTGAAATTAAAATTAATAGCCTTAGTGCCGTTTTATCCCATGTGTGTAAAATCAGCGATGACGTGGGTGCCTGTAGAACAAGTACGTAATCTTCATTATTTATAAATATTATAACATATAAATTCGTAATATAGCGCGACAAATTAATCGCGAACAATCAGAAATATATTTAAAATTTCTTTTAAAAATGTAGGTATGCTCGAAAGCTGTAGCGCTCATACGAAATATAATAATCGATTCTCGGCGCACCAGAACTTCTACTGATGTTCTATCGGAACTCGATCTGTCTGTTCTTATGCTTATAACAAACCCAAACGATATTAATGGAGATCAAAATGCAGAAAATGAAATAAAGCAGGCTGAATTTATACAGCTGCTTCAAGAAATGATTAAAACTCCTTCGATAAAAAAGCAAATCATGCAATCTTTTAGCGAACATACAATACGCAAACTATTTAATCCCGTACTGGATAATAATTTTTCTGCCGCTGGGGATTGGACAGGAAATTTTATCCAAGTTAATATAGAATTTTATACAGAATATATATTAAATAAAAATGTTACAAGTATAATAAATTAATTTTTCTCAATTTTGCAGAATTGTTCTACGAATCTCTACGTTCATGCCTTAGCTTTAACAGCGGACTTGGCAGCAAATCATTCTAACTGGTTAACATTATATTCCGAATTGCTCAGTAGAAAACAGGTGCAAATGATAATAGCGTTAGCATTATTCACTGGTGACGGAGAAGTTAAACAGAAAGTCTTGCAGTTAACATCATCGATTGGATTTCCACAAGAATGGTAAGTATTTTACATGCGATAAAATGTCGATCTCAATTTCATGATAATTGCATATATAAAATTTTTGTTTGACAAGTGTTTCTGCAGTGGCACTTTGTATGAAAGAATTAGAACCTTTAATATTAGTTCAGAGTACGAACATCAATATACAGGAAGTCTCAAATAAAACATCCTTGAATTATGCCGTCAACGAACTAGTACCATTATTTCCTATTGCTCAAGAAGAACGCCTCGATCAATTCTTAACTAAATTTAAATCGGTCGTCGAATCGAATCAGATTACCGATTTTCCAACGTCCGCAATAATGGAATTATATGAATATAAGGTAAAATTTATTATATACATATGTACATATATTTTTTAACATTTATAATTCAGTTTAATATATTTGTCATGTTGTAATTTATAGTTAGCAGCAATGCGACATTCTGAAAGGGCAATGCAATCGAGTTTAGAAGCAGCGAATAATCATTCAACTAATCTTCAACATAGATTAGCGCAAGTAGTAGCCGAATGTAGTAAATTACATCAATTATTATTTGATACTCAACAATGTTTGGAAGGGATAAATGCTGAAAAGGTTGCATTAACGGGAAAACTTAGCGAGATGGAAGATCAATCTAAAAAAAGCCTTTCTATGAAAAAACAAGTTAGTATTTATTACGAATGTATAAAATATGTAATTTTAACAAATACTTTTATAATTACATCTTTTGCTTACGTTTTTCTAGGAGATTGAATCATTGAAAAAAATTGTAATGGAGAAGTCGGAAAATTCGGAAAGAATAAATGAAAAACTAATGCAGTGTACACAAGACTTAGAAGTTAAAAATAATAAAATCGAAGTATTAACTAAAGTAGTGAAGGACTTAGAGAATGAACGTTTAACTACTGAAGCAAAGGCTACGGCAATGAGCAGTAAAAATCACGAATTAAGTAAACACTTACAAAAAATGAAAGACTCTCTTTTGAAAAAAGAACAGGTACAGTACAATTCTTTATATTATATATATGTGACAAAAGCATTTGCCACATGCTTTAAATAAATATTATATTTTATATGCTACAGGCTTTAGAGGAAAAAAGTGCGGAAATAGAAACAAATCAAAACGATATATCTGCACTTAAACAAGAAATTCAACAAATGACACATATGCTACAAACATATGAGCAAAAAGTGTCGGAAAAAGATCAAAATATTAAAAGAATGAAAACAGAATTGAAAGAGCTGAGTCGCATGCGAGATATGATATTTGAGCTTACTGCTAAAAACAAAGACGATATAAGTTCAGGTTAGTAATTTTTTCATTTTAGAACTGTTATAATAAATATGAGAAACGTACACATAAATCGATATAATTTTTATCTTTATCAAATATTTTTGTTCGAATATACATCTAACAATTTTATATTTTAATCTCTAACGCTGTATAAGATAACAACAAATTGATATTTTATAGTATTTTTTTTGAGGAAAATTTTAACTATATAAATAAAATAAACAATATAAAAAAATTTATTGAAAAAATATAGAAATATGATTTAAAAGTTATATACAAATAATCAATTACAATTTTAATTATTGTGTTCATTACTTATTCAACATGATCGTTACATTTCGAGATACTTTATATAATTTGTGTGCACATAAGACAAAATAATGTATAGATCTTTTATTTTTATTGTCAATTAAAACGCGAAAATATAATTTTACATACGCAAATTGTACCGTAAAATATATCGTAAAATATCATTAAATAGATTTAAAATATATAATATATGTATGCAATATTTTTAGTTTAATTTGTCATGCTAGATATAATCATTAGCGATTTCTACTTATTTCGTATCGTAGTACTTAAAACAAAATTTCTATGAGTAATTATATATGTATCCTGCTGTTTCGAATGATAAAATCATTTTTTTTACCTTCTTATATTATTTTTCATATTTTACTATTAGAAATGTACATACATCAATGATGTAATAATACTGTTATAATTTCTCTTATACCATACAAAAAGCAATTAGTTAATTTATCTTACTGTCCCCTTTGGTATTTTTAATAAATAAATAATACTTTAATTTTTAAAGCCATAAACTAATATTAAAATACTCAAAAATAATAACAAATATCTTTAAATTATCCATAAAAAATATTTATGTAAAAATGTATTATTTTTATTTTAATAATTTAATTATATTTTTCTAATTAATTATCCGTATATACGATTCTTATAAAATGTCAAGTATATTAATAAAAAGAGGTATATATGTATATATTAATTCATATTCATATATACATATTTTTAACGTCAAATTTTTTTTCTACTATATATACTGTTACATTATTGTATATGTATATATGTCTGTAAAATTAAATGCAATTTTAAAAACAGGGTGTCTATAATTGGTACAAAAAGAGATTCTATATATCTATATGTCAAAGTAACTCTAAGTAGGATTTATATATTTTTTTTATATATATAATTATCTTTTCTATTTGTACCACTGAGCACCCTGCACTTCACGTCAGTATAACAAGTTTATTTAATTTATTTTGTCATGGAATTGCAACCTTTTTATGTATCCAGATAAGATATAGCTGGATCGATAAAACGGTAAAGCAAAATAGGGACGTGAAAAATATGTTAATCAATTCCAATTATCTGACGCAAAAGCCAGTCGGCGACAACTATCTCCTTTGTATATTATGCCAGCAACGAAGTTGATAATACTGTAATTTGATTCATTTGTCATTGCATATATCGCTCAACGATAAATACAATTAAAACTTTAGAAAAATTGTAAAAATTTTCTAAAATAATAATTAACGATAAATATATATCAAATTATGTAAACTGGCCAGCCAAATCAAAATGTACTATGTGCAACACGATTAAAAAGTATATTATTTTCCACATTTAATATCGCATTTCTAATGCGATATTGTCATCAACTACCGCCTTTGCTCCACGGTTGCTCAGTAGCAGACGCGAACATCAAGTAGAAGCAATTTGTAGCCATATTTATTCCTGCTGCCATCCAAAAAACTATATGCCAGCGCGCGAGAGTTTCCTATAATGTAAGAAAAAAAAAAATGTATATACTTATTATCTACGAATTCTAATGTATGTTTGAAACGAGAAACGCGACAAATATACTAACGTGTCCCTCTACTATACTGCCGATAACATATGGTGCCAGAAAACCACATGCGTTTGATGCGGCGTTTGTTAATCCATATAGAGTACCCGCATAACGTGGTGCCAATGCGATATGATTCATCTGATTTCCGGCATATACTGCGCCTTGGAGAGAGCCCAGTCCGGCAAGCATTAACATCACCGTCATACGATCACACCCGGCCCAGATAGCACCCACGAAACTGAGACTAGGCCCCAACGAAGCCACCGTATTCCACAATTTAAACGAGGCCAAAGGCGTGATCAAACGACGAGCGAGGAGAGCATCTGCAAAGCTAGAGATACCAAGGCCCACTAGCCAAGCGCTTAAATAAGGTAGCGCCGAGAGATATGCGTCTTGCTGTACATTAAAATGTAAAATTTTGTCCATGTACGTCGGCAACTCCGTTAAAAGAGTGTAAAAAGCCCAAGATTGACCACACTGCGTAACAATAATCGCCCATATGGGTAAAGAAGTGAAAACAGACAACCAAGGTACTCCTGGATCTTCGCCCTGTTAAATTATAATCTCATTAAATACGTGTATGTGTTAAACATGATTATAACTTTGCAGAAATATTTGAATTAAATATAATAATGACCTGGCTTTTTTTTTCGACACTAGCTTCGATATATGCTTTTTCGGAAGGATCAATTTTCGCGTGCTGCGAAGGAGTATCGTAGATAAATATCAACCAGAATGCATACCACACAAGACCGAGACCTCCAAACAAATAGAATGCAAGGGGCCAGCCACCTAAAAATTCTAAGGAACACAGCCAGCCGCTTACTGGTAACGAGACAACACTTCCGAAATTTGCACCTGAGGAAAATATTCTTCGGTATTTTTCAAATCTATTACAAGGTAAGTTTTAAATCTATTACCTGCGTATACTATAGCAGCAAATCTACTTCTTTCTAACGGAGGCACCCAATGTGCCAGCATACTGTGCATTGCAGGAAACGTTACCCCCTGTGTATATTAAAATAAAATATTAAGGAACCTTTACGCATTTATATCTAACAGTATGACGATTACCTCAGTAAAGCCTTCCGCAACTCGTACAACTAGAAACGGTACCAGTCCCCAGTATGCGGCAAAAGGGCTTAGTACGGTTAATACTGCAGTTAAAAATACTCCTAGACCATAAATTAATTTACCGCCCATTTTCTCAGCCATTCTACCACCTGGGACATTTGTAGTTACGTAGCCCAGAAAGAACGCGCCTAATATAATACCTTGAGTTTTTTCACTCCAAACAAATTCTCCTTCGCTCTGAAATAATGTTAAAATTTATTTTAAACCGTAACGTAATAAAAATATTACATATATATTTATTTTTAGCAAAAGTTTGACTAAAATTATGTGCCATAATTTAATAGTATTACAAATTTTTTTTATGGACCATATAATTATTTAATTAGTATATTATCTCGAACCTTGAACGTTTGGTGTATTTTTTATGTACGAGTGAATAGTATTAACGCAACGAACGGACTCTTATCATGTACTAACACAAAAAAGAAATAGTATAGTGTGTCTTATATTCATGTAGTGTAACATGATAAGCTCGAGTGATAAATGTTAAATGGTAATTGTATCATCTAAATAAGTAGTAAGAAAAATCGACTTAAGTAGCGTAATACATTGAATGTTATATTTAATAGACATTAAAAAATTGACTTGAAAGAAAGACTGGATTTACCGGTACAAAAGTCCCGTTTGTTGGATTATGCATCTTAGGACAAACGTCGCTGGTATCATTCTCTTCCGTATGCGGTATCGCAGTCTGATTAACCATGGAGACAATGGCTATAGATAAATTGACTCTCATAGCATACACAAGAGCAAAACCCAGAAAGCCTAAAAATCCGAGAGTGTGACGTGCTTTTACGCATGACTTAGTGTCTTCTGGAATCTGCGTTATGTTAACTGGAAAAAAAAATATATATATTACAGTTTAATTATAAATTGCCGATAAAAAAAATTAAAATATTATTTTAATGAATTACATTATTAAATAAGACAGGGTGTCCGAAATAAAATGTTAAAAATTATCGAGCAAAAATTAAAATAAAATAAAATAAAATAATATAAAATAAAATAATGTAAAATAAAATAAAATAATATAAAATAATATAAAATAAAATAAAATGTTGACACGTAAAAGGGACAAAGAAGCTGCGAATGAATAATCACGACGGGCGAGTATCGCTATCTTTACACAATGCATTGTATAATACGCTATTACCAACGATCTTAATAATTATTCCCGAAATATTAATTTAACATTTACATAAGCCAACAATCAATCATTTGTTTCCCTTCAAAAAAAAAAATAGCAAAGTAAGCACGCACAACTCAGCTGGTATAAAATAAATTGACTGTATTACATTGGAGTTTCTCGCACGGACGAAACGCGAGCGTGGACAAAGGAAGCCGCGTCATCCTCGACTATCTCGACATTCCCGAACATTTGCTTCACTTACTGGCTTAGTGCCGTTTAATTCTCGATAATGCGACGCGCGGTTGCGCCACGAAGATAACTATTGTACAATACATAGTGCACGTAATCGCGCGTAAAAACAACGCGGTTGATTAACAGAGCTAATTACCGCGTTCCAGCGAGTCGTTGACGCACAGTGGCTGATCGTCCCTGGAGACGCTCGGATCCAGGACTTCCATCACGATCTGCCGCGGGTTATCTCTTTCTCTGACGTGCCACACTTTCACGATGATTCACCGCGGGACATGAAAGAAATTGCACTTTCCTCGGCTCCCGCAGTCTGGCCGCGCAAGTTTCTACGGTGCCCCGTGGTGCTCTATGGTGCCCTACGGTGCCCTACGATGCCCTACGACGTTCTGCGGCCACAGCTGTCACCGTTGCCTGCTGTTGTCAGTGCCACTACTGTGTCTACTGTCACTTTTGTCACTCGTCGTGTGTAAGACGCGGATATATTACTACAGTGTAGTACGCGCTATACTACGAGATTGATTCGCGGGCGGCGAGCGTGGCGACACCTGCGGATTTTCATCGAAACCGTTTGAGTCCCAACCGGAAGTCAAAACAAGTTTTTCTATTTCGTTCCGAAAAAATCTGCTACGAGCCGCCACCTACATATCTGAGTGACGATGGTAAGTCAACCGCCACCAGCTCGGACGTCTCGTTTTTTTTTTCTTTCTTTTAGTAGTACGTTACTTCTCGACTCAAGTTCAATCGGGCGAGTTTTAGTTCCTAACGAAAAATCTGCTTCACCCCTGCGTTATAGAGTACGAGCGTGAAGATGCAAATCGACGGTAGATTAAATATGAAGATTTATTAATATGTTAATTAATATTGTAGGTCGCGGAAGTCGCAGACGATGCTTTAATGGCCCTGCCGTAAGGTCGATGGGTTTTTCCCATTTCTACATCGCGCATTTGCGGCACTGTTAAAGACTGTTAAAGGAAAAGGAACGACTGGACGACAAAGCGAGTACCGTTAACTTCGAAAAAGAACGAGATACCTGGAAACGAGCGGTAGCTACGATATACGCGGCCAGGTTCGTTAATCCGTCACGCAACAGATCCTCGCTGTTGCGCGAAGGTTTCTTACAAGATCCATTAACGAGCCTTTTAATTATATTGCGTACACTTGTCATCGTTGACTCGATTACTTATTAATTTATTATTACAGCGCGTTATAATTAGCGATTCGAGCGCGTTGTAATTAAGCGGCATTGAGCAATATTCAAGTCGTTCTAATTCGCATTTTCTCTGGCTGAAAAATTGTAGGGCACCCGAAGAAGGAATTAATTAACCGGCGAAGTGTTCAACCCGCGTCCAGGAACAGGAATCTGTCAAAATTATCACGTAGTCAATGACACTCGCGCATGCGCGAAGCGGAGCGTCTTCGTCGCGACTTGATTTCGTTTCATTCGTACGGCCTCTTGCAGTCCGCTTCGAAACGCGAGAGGTGTAAGTTCGCTCGCGCGACCACGATTCAATGTTACTACGACGAGCAAGCCGCCCTCCGCCCGCGCTCTCTGCCCCACCGTCAGGAACGCGTATCGTTCTCGTGGCGCAAAACAGAGCGAGGGATCCGTCACGCTCGAGGCAAGGTGGATATTCTTGCTGAAAAGGTTAAAAAAAAAAAGAGGAAAAAAATAGAAGGAAAACAACGCAAAATCGGCGGAGCAGCGAACGGGCAGAAGGGCCTCGAAGCGAACGAGCGGAGAACGACGCCGGGATTCGACTTACGAAGCGACTCGAACGCGAAATATCGAAAGAACCGAAGGGCTCGACGACGGTCGGAGTGAAACGACAGAAAGACGAGGGCGAAGGTGTACATCGATGAGGATCCGCGAACGATCGAGGGGATGTGCGTGAAGACGGGGACGCCGACTAATCGAGCAGTAAGTTCTCACGGAATGAATTGAAAAAATATTTCCAAAAAGAGAAAACGAAAACGTAAGGAATTCGCTGGCGCGTGGCGTCTGGAGGAGCGCCTGCTGGACTTTTTTGTTATCTCAAGCGGGCGATCGGTGAAGGAGGGGGCGCATTTCCTAGCGCGCGGACTGCCGAAGGGCCGGGAAATGTGGTGCTCTTCCAAAGAAGGCGGCCAGATGGAGGGCCAAGCTCAACGGGAAGCTGCGAAAGAACGGCGAGACGAGGACGAGCTTGCGATGGGCAACGTCGACTCTGGATTTCTGTCGACCGGCAGCGTGCAGGTCAGCGGTGAGATATGCGACGCTGGGATGCTGCGGCGGGAGGACGTGGACCGGCGGAGCGTCGCGTTGAGAGCAATGACCCCGGCGCCGGTTGCCGACAGCGGCATCGTGGACGTCGACCTCAGCGAGGACCTGAGCCAGCTCACCCTGAAGAAGCGGAACCGCGGCCGGGATTTCGTCGGCGATAGCGAGAGCCTGGACCGATCTGGCCCGACCGCGGCTCTGGATCTGTCGCCCGTCAAAGTGGGACCGAAGGTTTCCGCGGAGCTGCCGGACCGTGACGACCTTCCGCTCGAACGCGATGCCAAAAGGCGCGCGATGAAGGTTTGGCGGCTCTACTGCGAACAGGACGACGACGGGGACACGTAAGTTTGACTCTCGTTAATTTTACTGTAATGATTTTGTTCATTGTAACTTGCGATGCAATACTTTTAGGAATAGCACGAAGATTGCAATTGAGTATTAAATGTATGGAGGCATCTTTAAGTGCCGTAACGTTAACTGTTATATTAGACAGGCTGGACGAGAGTGATGAGAAAGAGAGAGAGAAAGAGCGAGAGTAAAGCGGTGTTCATTAGTGAAATCAAATTGTATGTATCTAAGGCAAATCCAAGAAGCAAGGCAGGTGAAGGAGTTCGAAATGTAGAGTAAGATCTACTCAAGATTTGACGCGATGATACATGGATAATAATTTCACTCGACCGCAATTACGTTAATTATTAATTAGTTACGTTCAGGGAGATTTTAATTCGCCAGTAATCTGTATATTTGTCGAAGGTTTTTTTTTTTATAATTAGCTGATTTTCTGGCATTTAATATCGGTGGAGACGCCTAAAATAATATGATAGAAATAGTGAACTTAAATATAGATAACTTATACAAATATAACTTTTATATTTATCAACGAAAATAGAAATAGTGACGTTCGAGATAAAAAAGATTTCAAGTTCTCAACATAGCTGCTGGATATTTTTGATTGCACGATTTATATATCGAGAATTTTAATTCGTTTGTCACATGTTTTAATTAATTTTTTAAAATATTTTTCAACTATTAAATTGTTATTTAATACAACAAATTTGTTGGTTTCACTTTGAAGAAGGAGAAAGAAATTAAAATAATTAATTAAATTCTTGAAATTAAAAAAAAAATCATGTTTTATTTAAATCACGCATATCTGAAAAAAAAAGAGAAAAATCTTATTTCTGTATCGCTTGATCTTCATAATGAACCGACCGGTGAGTTCTACCTAGCAAATAATCATCGTTAATCTCGCTAATTATCGCATACTTGCGTTTTTTTTTCCACAAAAGCGACGTAACATTTATCCAGGAGTCTCTTACAAAACTGCCACGCATTGATTCACGTGCGAGCGATATACGTACGACTGACGTTTGCGTTTACGTAAATCTCAAGACTTGTATACGTTTTAACGTGACGTCACTTGACTCGCTGATCGATTCAATTAAACCAGTTCTAATTGACAGAGATGCAATTCATTGATGGAAACAGAAATACTCGAGAATTTTAACAAGATTTAAGATTAAAAAAAAAATCGCAATGTGACGATCATTACGATATAAATAAAAAAGAATTAAAAAAAAAAACTTTCTGTTCTACAATGATGTAATCGTGTTACAGGCAACTGCACATCGCGATCATGCAGGGCTACGTGGAAGCTGCGCTCGTGTTGATTAGGATAGCGCCTCATCCATGCCTCTTGAACACCTACAACGACGACATGCAGTCGTCCTTGCACCTAGCGGTGCTGACGAGCCAGTCGCTGGTCGCCCGACGGCTCATCTTGGCCGGCGCCGATCCGTCTCTCAGGAACTTTCGAGGAAACACGGCTCTTCATCTGGCCTGCACGAGCGGAGATCTCGCCTGCGCCAAGGCCCTCACGGATCCGCTGTCCCCGCTGGAAAGAAACCAGCTGATGCCCGGACAGACAGTTCCTGCTTTACCTCAGAATCTGGAACAGCGGAATTACAACGGTTAGTACTGAAAAATGTTAAATTGACTTACTCTTAGAAACAGCTTTACTTTACGATGAATAATTGAACGTTGAAGCAGCAGGAAATCTCTTCTAAATTAAGATTACATTGTAGAAGGCAGGAACGGCGTTCACAGATGAAAGATTAATTAATAGGCTTGCCGCTGAATTTTGCGAATGATTGAGAGGTATTTTAATGGACCGTGACTTCTCTTGCGGTTACTGAAACTATTTGGAGCCTTGCAACATAATCGCCGCTAATTATCGTTAATGCGGGGAAAGACTACCCATGTTTTTCCTACGTGACGGCAGGTCCGAAGAACGCCGAGATGGCAGGAAAATCCTGAGTGCGGTTGTGGAAGTCCGCGTGAGGAACGCACAGCGAATGATCACATCGCAATGAAGGAACTGTGTGGCTTTCCTATGATTTCATCACTTTCATTTGGAGAATTACACTTTTACACTTCTTCCTCACTTAGAAGGTCTCAAGCATCCGAGATTCATCACCGTTGAAAGAAAGATAATGAAGTAATTAGATTTCTAAAAGTTCACATCTCAGGAGTTCTCAGAGAATAGCACGTCTTGTCGTCTTTTTTACGAGCTTCTAGATTTAATATCCGATGAAGTAAATATTTCAATACTTTTATTGTCAGCCGGCTAATGACTAATTACGAAATGCATTCTGACAATTGCTCTGCAGTCGTAGGCTTTATCGCGCTAATTCATGGAATTATTTAACCGCTGCCGCCTTCATTTCACGCTCTATCTGAACGCGATTCTTTCATATAATGGCACAGGAATTCCCCGATACTAAATACGACGATAGCTCGCGCCAATACATCCATTATCAACCCGCGATCGAAAATTACTGTGGCTTGTTATCGCCATAAATCAAGAATCGATTAAGTGTGATTAGCAACGATTTAATTCTGCGGTTAGCGCGGTTTAGTTCGTCAAATTTGCGAGATGCCGTCCGTCGGTTCAATGTCGCAGAAGAAAAAAAAAAAAAAAGAAAAAAAAGAAGGTCGTACAGCGCTAATTACGTGGATTTATTTGTCACAGAATCAAAGAAGCAAAACAAAAGAATCCGAAGGCGTTAGGCGTTTTTGTGTCACCCACTCTTCCGCCGCTTCGAAGGCTTTCACAACGGGCTAATGAGCTAAGGAGTGCTAAGCGGAGAAAGAACAAAGTCGCCGCGGCGACAATCATTACGAGGTGCTCGCCGGCTTTTAAAAAGTCTTGGAAATCCCACGTAACGTCATCGTTGCTCGTATTCCGCCACGAGCTCGTGGAATATACTATCGCACGTCGTCCAGCGAGAGTAAACCACGGCTGTTACTTTCAAGTATTATAATTTTACTCAAAATTGTAATATATTTAAATCGCAGCGAAAATATTCGTAGCTCGTGACACGGAACTGATCTGTTAGGATATTTCTTCGACAACTAATCGTTAAACCGAACTTGAAACGCGCCGATAAAGGTCTTCCCACGTTTTCTGTGTGATTCGTTAGGTAACTCGCGCTTTAGATTCGCGATTAAGAATAGCGTAGCGAGTCTCAAGTCGTTCCCGCGCGACCGAGAGATCAATTATTCATTTAAAGTAGTTACGCTCCAAGGTCTGCTTCTTTTTTTTTTCCTCCCTTTTTTGAAAAATGTATCTTTAATTTCACGCGACTGGGCCCTTGATACAGATCACGGCAAATAAGCGAAGTCGGGTTCCGCGGGACGAAGATCGTATCAGCTGGAACTAGATAAAATTGTTGCTTTCGCACAAACTATTTCGCTATACTTTAATTTATATTCTTTTGCGCAGGCACGCAACGTTGTTTCTTCCGAAGAGGGCAAAAAAGGAACGATTATTCACAGCTCGATTCGCATAATTAAGTCGGTCTCCGCGGAAGTATCAAGCCGAGGAATTAAACGAGCGTGTAATCGGGCCATTTAACAAAATGTTATCGGTATTTTTTTATCTTTAATTCGGCCATGGAAAGACACTTCAGTGTCGACGCTCAGCTCATTTTTGCCGATAAAAATATATGGCATTTTTTTTTTTAAAGGAGCCTAGTAGCTGGAGGGGTTCTTTGGTGTGCGCGACGAAATTCGACGTGGTCCTGCATCCGCATTACATCACGCGGAACGTCGCGACGCCGCGAGATCGGAGTGCCAGTAAGAGCGAACAGATGTTCTCGATATTTAAAAATATTCGTAGAGCCTATTTGCATACCGCTCGATATTCTCGCCTCGTCTCACTCGGCTGGAAAACCCCACAGCGGCGTCGACGCCGGTGGCTTTCGTTGCTGCCCTTAAGAGGTCAACCCTCTTTTTTCCTCTCTCGATCGGCCCTAGCCACGCGATAGTGGCATGAAACTTTGGGCTTTTTCTTTTAAACCCTTTTAAACCGAGCCTGAGGGTTCGGTAGAGCCTTTCCGCGGCGTCGTTTAAATTCCTCGAGTGCGTTTCGGTTGATTAGAACTGCCTCGCCGGCTCTTACTGGCGATTCCGACGCGATATAATGCACGCGAGTGTGCCATCGAATTCCGCCAATGCGGCTTGTAACGCGGCGACGTTAATTTTAGAAGTAACTTCGATCGGCGCGGGCCTAGTTTGGACCGCGGGACGCCAGGCGAAATCTCCGACGACAATGATTCACCGCGAGTCTTCCTAGTTCTAACTATATCTCACGACGAGTTTAAGCATATGACCGGCCCGTCGTTTCATGTTCATATCTTCGTGTTCTGTCAAGGAAAATGACAGGAAGCTGAAAGTAAACACGTAAAAAGAAAGGAAAAAAAAAAAAATTACTACGTACATGAATAACTAATATTCTCAGTTACGAATAATTATTATTAATTAATAAGTGATTTATTTGAAAAGTTCTTACACGCGTTTCTTCTTTTTGTATAATTGTCTTCCTAGAAGTGGAGAATGCCAATTATTCAGTTGATTTTTATTATGCACCACTTGACTTCCAGTTTGTTGATTTCAGGTGAGATGTGCTTGCACCTGGCCGCCGCTAATGGACACGTGAACTTGGTGCGCCTTCTATTGCGTCTCGGCGCCGATCTTGAGGCAAGAGAGGCTCTGGCGGGTAAAACGGCACTTCATCTCGCGATGGAGCGCGAGTGCCACGCAGTAGTTAACTTCCTGCTGCAGGAATGCAAGCCCTGCCTGGACACACAGATGTACAGCGGTCTGACGGCCTACCAGCTGGCATTGTGCATCAACAGCCAGCTCGCCCGGGACCTAGTGCGATGCGGCGCGAAACCGGAACCTCTACCAGAATCAGACTCGGAGAGTAACTCCGGGAACAGTTCTGAGGACGAGGCTTACGAAGAAGCGAGCTACTTACCCGCGATCGTCCAGATGCAAAACACAGTCGAAGTGAATGTCTGAAGTATCTACCAAGATACGTATACGTACGAGAACATATCCCGCGAATTCTATTTAAATATAAATTTTTGCATTCGTCATATTGCGATAACATCGCTCTACTTTCAATAGCAAAAAAAAGAAAAAAAAAAAGTCTAAGGAAATATGAAATTATTTTATCTGTACATTAAGACAAATAACTGCAGTTTATTAGACGGACTAAATTAATTAATGCAGTGATTAAAGTCGCATTCGGATTACTCAAACTGATTAGAACGGCGACGTACACTAGAAGATAAGCAAGTAAAGAGATGCTGAAGATGCGAAAGTGTCGAAGCTATCAGAAACGAATGTTACGCGATTAACGAATACTCGATCAACGAACGAAGCAACGACGCAAACACAGATTGTCTTAGTAATCTCTTCTTTTCTTTGACGTGCGATAAGCGAACGCGTCATCCCGAAGCGTGTTTCTAAAGCGTGTTGTAGAAAATACGAAAGGCATTTTGGCAGAATCACCGATCGAGCGGTTTGTGCAAACGAAAAGAAAGCGTGATTACTCTGGAGTGCCTGAAAATGTGAGAATAACATATTTCATCTGCGATATTCTATAATGTACATACGTATCGAAATACTGTAAATAGGGAAACGTTGAATTGCGTTCAGCAAAGGAACATCTAGGAGAAAAGGTTTTATCATAAAATACAGATCGCGGAAGCGGACGGCGAGGTCGACGCATGGTACAAAATATATTTTAGGTCGAAGAGAATCGATCAGATCTCGCGTTCTCACTCGTGACTTAGCAATATCGTGTTAGTATAATGTTTTAATCAGCTGAAATAATGGGCCAGATAATAATATGCGCGTGTATTTATACTAGGAAAAACAAGAAGATCCAGAAACGATATGTTAGTCGATGATAAACGTTTAGGTCAGTGTTCATTTAGTAATTTAAGATCGCTTCCGAGTATGTAGATTCCTCTCACTTGTACATAGTCATTTCATTAAGTTCATATGACTGCAACACATCGCATCGATAGCGACAGCGTTGTCATTATTGTTATATTCCTACAAGTACGTAAAAGTTATAATTATTTTTTAATAAAAAAAAAGGAGAATGTTGCGAAATCCGAAGTCTTTTCCTCTTGCGGGTACCTTGTGCCTACGGCGGCTGGCATTATTATTTACGACGCAAAAAATCACAAGGAGACGACGTCGCTTTAGGTCAATACATTCTGGCAGAGGAAATCTGGAAATTCCCACGTCGCAAATACGACGGTAGAGTCGTATCGAGGAATGTCTCTTGGACATGTATATGTCGTCCGTCTGTGTGTAATAAAAAGAAAGAATATCTTTCAAAATATATTGCGACTTTATAAATTATATATTGTATAAAAGAACACGAAGTAGCATAAGATTCTTGTACAGTATTCAGTATTTCGCCTTAGAGATATCAATAGTTCAGAAACCGTACGTTAATAATTAGAAATGAGACAAATCTTGTATATTAACTTTAATACGAACAACGCTAGGTATACAGAGTAGTCGTAATGGGGCTTTCGGAGGTGTAAGAGGCGTCGGTTTAAATCCGAGAACGCGACGTAAAAATCTGGAGCAAGGGCCGTCTGCCGCGCGTTATTTCGAGCCTCGCGTAATGGTCTAGGCACGTCAAGAAGCCCGCTTATTCCTTTTTCAGCGATTTTGATCCGCCGCGAGGAAGAGAAAAGAGGAGGCAGGCAGAAAGAGAGAATTCGCACGCAGGTTTCAGGGTATATTTGGATATCGCAGAAATGATGACTCCGAGTTGTCCGAGAGCGTGTTCCCCGACACGTAAGCGGGGAGTAATTATAGTCGTTCATGGTGGAATACCATTTTTCAGAGAGAGACAGGTCTCCTTTCGTTCACTAGAATATCTGTTTAATTATATACCGATTCCTACTGTTTTATCATTAATACTCGACTTATCGGTAAACGCAGAACGTTGCAGCAACATTATTGTATGTGTTACTGCAATATATTCCGTATTTGTTGAGTGGGATTAACTTATGAAGCCAACCCTGACATCGTTTTATTAATTAATATATGCAGTCAAATGATTTGTAGTTTTCTGCAGGTGAGAACTTTTCTATAATCCAAAAAGATTCAACTCCCTTTTGCAGTTACATTATTATTTGGTCATTTATTCAGTATAGATTCTATTGCATTAAGATTTTTAATTAGATTATAATTGTATAAAGAAAATTCTTCAAGAAATTCAAGTCAAATATTTTATAGCATTACAATAAGAATTTTATTTTTACTTAAACACTGTTTCACGACAAACGAGCAAAAGGAAAAGAAAAATTAACGTCATCGTAGTTTTTTATAAAGTTAATCAACAGCGTTAATATACGCGAGTGATGTGGCAGTTTCTTACAAACCGTCATTTGTATGTAAATCGAGGTCAACGTGCTAATATTATATTTGCTCATTCGTATACTTCGATATCCGTCCTTATACTGTAAAGCTCTTGGAAACTTCTTTTTTTTTTTCTATGTCCCACGCCTTTTGCGTGTGCCTCAGTAATTTTTTTCAACGCACAAGTACACCTACAAACAAATGTGTCAAGATATTATTCAGCATTTCTCAGCCATATATAAATTATATCATTTACTATTTTATTTTATTTTATTATACCGCCGAACTTGAGTGCTTCTAAAAATATAGAAGACGTCTTCAAATTCAAAGGAAGCCGGCACGGTTTCATGGCCATCTCGTCATCTCGCTGTTGATCCCACTGGTCCATGCCAGTTCAGAGATTGTTCTTTTTAGCTCGATTGCCTGTACTAGTTCAAAGTTTACTCCTTCTTTCTAATGTAGAAAGAGAAGGATAACTTCTACACTGGTACGAATTAGTGCAGACGGTTCAGTTACAAAGAACAAGCTCGTTTTATCTCTCTTCCCGCGTGTTACGAAAACAGAGATAAAATTTGGAGTGGTGTAACCCAGTGCAGCCAGTTCAGCAGAATAGGAGCCAAAATTTAGCGCGATCCGCGGTATACCAACGCGCGTTGTGTAGCACACGGACGAGCCTCTGCATGTGAACGCGTGGAAGCCGCGATTCCGAGTTGGGCTCTCTGCCGTGGGGTCGCTGCGCGTCTCCGTTTTCTGGAGCTTTCTGAAGACTGCGCCGGCACACAGCGCGCGCGTGCGGCGATTAGCCACTGAGAGGATTCGCCACGAGTCGCGCGGTCATCACGACCAGTAATTTCGAGTCATCGCCGAGCGTGTCATTCGTTTTAGCGGACGATCGAGAACGAGCCAGAGGCCCAAGCATCTCCGCCGTGCGTGATGGATGATCAGGTAAGCGTTGCGAAGGCACGTCGCGTGGGTTCGCGCACGCGACGGTGACGAGTCGCGTGCTTGAGGGAGCGACGGGCACGCTTCCCCGCGTTTTGCAATCGCTCCCGCCACCACCCCCGCTTTCCAGCGAGTTGCACCCACGCGAACACTTCGTTTGCTAAGGCGCGAAGGACAGTGCAATGACAAAGCTAGATCAGGAATGCATGGATAATAAAAAATTAATTGATGTACACTTAAAGTTATTTCTAAAATTCGGCTAATCATGTAGAAATCGGTTTGAGAGTGAGAGAGAAAGAGAAAGAGAGAGATTCTATGTCTCATTTTTTTTTTTTATATCCGCGCGATTCATTTGTTATACTCTGTTGCACTTTACAGGTAGCTTTGCTGAAGGAGAAAGGAAATGCTGCCTTGCAAACTGGTAACTACGATGAGGCCATTAGATGCTACACGGACGCGATCGCCCTGGACGGCAATAATCACGTTCTCTACAGCAACCGCTCTGCGGCATATGCAAAGTTTGAAAAGTATCAGCAGGCACTGGAGGACGCTGAAAAAACTGTCAGCCTGAAGCCAGACTGGGGAAAGGGTTATTCTCGTAAAGGCAGCGCTCTTGCTTACCTAGGCAGATATGATGAGTCTATTCGGGCCTATGAAAAGGGCTTGCAGCTAGATCCAAGCAATGCACAGCTTAGAAGTGGCCTGGCTGAAGTAAGGGCCCAAAAAACAGCCTCTGGGAACAATCCGTTTAATTCGCCAGACATTTTTATCAAGCTGGCTAACGATCCGCGAACAAAGGGATATCTGTTAGATCCTGAATACATGAAACTGCTGCAAGAACTGCGAACCAATCCACAGAGCCTTGGCACCAAGCTCCAAGACACCAGGATACTCACGACTCTCAGTGTACTATTAGGAATGAGCGCCGATATGACTTTCACACATCCTGGGGATTCGGAGGATATGGAAACGGAGCCGATGAACCCGCGGGAACCACCGAAGCCGAAACCGGAACCGAAGGCTCAGAAGAAAGAAGAAGATAATCTTCCACCTGAAAAGAGAAAAGCGTTAGAAGAGAAAACGCTCGGCAATGAAGCCTACAAGAAGAGGAGTTTCGAGGAGGCACTAGAGCATTACAATAAAGCAGTAGAACTAGATTCGACAGAAATCGTATATTTATTGAACATAGCGGCGGTGTACTTCGAGCAGAAAGAGTACCATAAATGTATTGCTCAGTGCGAGAAAGCTATTGAAATCGGCAGGGAAAACAGGGCGGATTTCAAACTGATAGCAAAGGCGTTCACGAGAATCGGTCACGCTTACAAGAAGATGGAAAACTGGAAGCAGGCTAAGGTGTACTACGAGAAATCTATGTCCGAGCACAGAACGCCGGAGATAAAAACTTTACTTTCGGATATAGATAAAATAATTAAGGAGGAGGAGAGAAAGGCTTACGTTGACCCGGTTAAAGCGGAGGAGGAGAAGGAACTTGGAAATCAAAAGTACAAAGACGGCGACTATCCCGCGGCCATAAAGCATTACTCCGAGGCAATTTTAAGAAATCCAGACGACCCCAAATATTACAGCAACAGAGCGCTCTGTTACACTAAGCTAGCGGCATTCGATCTCGGCTTGAAAGACTGCGAAAAAGTCGTAGAGTTGGATCCGAAGTTTATCAAAGGTTGGATTAGAAAAGGAAAAATTCTTCAGGCCATGAAACAGCAAGGAAAAGCCTTGACAGCGTATCAGAAGGCTTTGGAGCTGGATCCGCAAAACAGCGAAGCGTTGGAAGGCTATCGCTCCTGCGCTGTATCCGCCAGTTCTAATCCAGAAGAAGTCAGGAAGAGAGCAATGGCAGATCCGGAGGTTCAGAGTATATTGCGAGATCCGGCCATGAGGTTGATCTTGGAACAAATGCAAAGCGATCCACGAGCTTTACAAGAGTAAGTATATTTACACGCATATTACGCAACATCGATATTAACATAAATCTTTTTTTTTTTTTACAGCCACTTGAAAAATCCTGATATAGCTGCAAAACTGCAAAAACTTTTGGAATCTGGTCTCATTGCTATCCATTGAAAATGTAAGGAATTGCATATAACACTTGTAATAAAAGAAGGATTAACACTGCTATCGCAAGTTCCTTTAATATTAAGGAAATTCGCATTCGTGTATTACAGATACATTAGCCATATGGGATACTTATCGTCATATTGCTATGCTGTCACAGATTCCTTTGATGTATTAAGGAAATTCGCATTCGTGTATTACAAATACATTAGCCATATGGGATATTTATCGTCATATTGCTGGTAAAATCTGTGTTCAAAAAGCCATTTGGAAAAAAAAAAAGTTACAATTATACACATGATTTTTTCGTGCAAAACGCAGTGGCCTTTAGCGTCATCGATGACTTGTATTACAAGACTTGTTACGGTGATCATGTGTATAACGATACACATAATATACATATAGTGAAGCTCTGTGCTAAAGAAAGTGTAATTGTGAAGTTGGTGGACTCTGAATATTTAATATTTACAATTAAAAAAGAACTCCGATGGCTAAACTGAATATCATTATTTTGGAAGTTGATAGCGTTATTGTACATTTTAGGTACAAAGAATCTACAATTAGAATAATAATCTTTTAAAAGAGCAAAGTCTTTTTCATCTAATTATTTCTGTATATGATGCACACACACACATACACACTAACATTTTTTTTATTGTTGATTTAATTAGTGCTTTCAGTACTAAAATTAGTTATAACATAATGAATGCGAAAAAAGATTAAGGCGACAAACAAGAGGAATGCTTCGAATAAACATCTTTTTAAACCGAATTTTTTACTTGGGAATATTTATTGTCCTTATTAACACTTCTGTTATATCTACTTAGAAAAAATGCCGATTAATCATAATGGGATATGATCATTCCAAGTAATTTTTTTATTCTTAAACTGACGGTGTATTTCTTATCGTAAGTCCTCTTTTTATTTTTCTATAAAGTTTATAATATAAAAAACAGTTCATATATACCAAGTTTCAATGATTATATTATTTTGTAATGTTTCTATAACATGTAACCTATTGCAAATCAAATATTAAATATTAAATTATCGAAAATCATACAGTTTTGTATTTTTTTCGTAGTGCAATTTAACTATTAAGTCGCATATTACGATGGTCTATGCGGAGAATCTGGATGTATATCTATGAATATAAAAAACTAATTCTTCCCTGCTTTCTGATTTTATACACATGTTTAGAAAAGCTATTAATGTGCAAAAAAAGAAATCCTTATAACGATCACAGTATAAAGGCCAGAGAACACACTTCTGTATAAAGCATAACGCGTATGCATGCGAGTTATGCGTTATGCAAAAGTGTGCTCTGGTCTTAATTCCGTATATGCAAGTGTGATATACTATGTCTTGAACGCTCTAGAAAAATTAAAAATAAAAATAAAAAAAAAAGATAAATTTTTTAATTATAAAAATCATACACTTTGTTTTTCACTAATTTCATAATGTAATTTGACTATCGTGTCGCATATTACAATAATGTAATCTATGCGAAGATTTTGAATGTGTATGCACACTGAAAAGTAGATATGGCATTTGCTGCGGCGACTTTAGCGTCGTGTGCGTCGAGTTTCACATGTGCCGCATGTATTACATACCGCGCCGGCCGGTTGCCGAAACAGTTGAAGACTGTTCCCCCCGTTCTCTCATCCCTTGCCTCTGCCGTCTAGAGTTACGTACGCTAGCCGCTGTCGCCGCAGAAAATGCCGTATCGGCTTTTCGATGTACTGTGAAAAAAAAATTAATTTTTTCGTTCTAAATGTAAAATACTTTTTAAAAAAGCTATTATTTATGAAAATCTTGATGGAGATCACAGTATAACTCCACATATACAAGTGTATATTATTTCCTGGATGCTCGAAAAAAAAGACGATAAGTTTTCTCGATTATAGATATAAATAAAATATTTTTACTTTAACCGTGCGTTGTGTCGTCTTCGACGAAGTCAGCTGCTTCTTCCCGTGTCACGCATTCGACATGCGAAACCTTATTTCTGAATTTAACTCCATAGAATTTGTTCGCATGGTGCAATAATTCTGGTCTATAAAGCAATCATATTATTTTTTATAATAAACTATTAAAATAATAATTTTTTAGGTTATGTAAATTAAAATAAGCTCGAGATTTAACAATCTTTTACAAAATATTAACTGCATTACCTGAATGTCGTGGTAATAAATTGGGCATCAGAACTAAGTTCGTGAATCATATCCGCTACCGCTTTTCTGTGCTGTGCATCTAGCGCTTGGTCGATTTCATCGAATAAATAAAATGGTGCAGGATCGCATTTTTGTATCGCGAAAATCAGGGCCAATGCCACGAGCGATTTTTGTCCACCAGATAATTGATTCATTTCTCGCATCTCACCCTTGTGTCCCGTAAATGATACTTTTATGCCTAGAAACGGTACGGATATAGAAAATTTTACAGTTATGAAATATATCGATCACAAATAAAAATAATTTAAAGAAAGAATATATTAAATTGGTAAATAATTTTTAATTATTATATTGCAATATTTTATATTTTTATATAAAGGTATTTCCTCACCTACGCCAATAAATCTATCGGAATCCGATGGTTCTGCTGTTCCGTCATCTCCTTCATCGCCATCCGCAGTTTTCATCACTAATTGTGCATGCCCCGAAGGTACAAGCTTTTTAAATACTTCACTGAAATATTTGCTGACCTTAAAAAGAAAAGTTTTAAAAATTAAGTTTAAGCATGGATTCGAGAATCACAATAATATAGCATATGAATATGTAAGTATATCTAACCTGTTTAAATGTAAATTGTATGGCCTCACATTTACGCTGCTCAAGTACCGACATGAGTTCTTTAATTTTTTCATCGCCTCGATCTAACTCTTCTTTTCGTTTTACCAATCTTTCTTTCTGATCGCTGAACGACATAAATTGATCCAACGCTTTTTTATTCACATGGCTGAAAATAGACACATGTTATAAATACGGTAATAAATTCGGTCTTTAATTTTTTAGTGCATAGTAACAGTATACGAGATAATAATTTTCGTAGGCAACGAATTTAATATATTTAAATAAGAGAAATACGCACCTATATTTTTTTAAATGATTGTTCGCTTTCTCCATTTCTTTAAACAGCTGTTTTGTGGACATGATATTAAATTTAGAGTAAGCCTCGTGACTGGGCAATGCGCCGAGCTCAGTAATTTTCTGTGTACGCTCAGTTATTTTCTGTTGTAGGATATTGAACTTGCTTGCTAATTTCTCTAAATTTTTCGCATCTGCTTCTATTTTCTCCTGTGATTCTTTTTCCCTTAATTTCCACTTCTCGACTTCAGCTGACTCCGATTTTTGCTAAGTGTACAAAATAGAAATTAAGAATTCCCTCATGTAGATAAATGTATATACTATACTTTTAATATTAAGTTTCAATTTTTTATATTTACCTTTTTCATGGCGTTAGTCACTTTTTCATTCTGTGTTTTAAAATCTTCGTTTACTTTTACTAATCTTTTTTCGATATCCGCTAATTGGATCTTCGACGAGTCAAGCTGTCGTTGTCGATCCTCAACCGATATCTCTTGCAAAGCTTGAACCAGTTCATCCTTTCTTCTCACTAAGTTGTTTGTTAATAAGTTCTCCAACTTATTTTTCTCTGCTTCTAATTGCATACGTTTAGCAAACGCTTCTTTGTTTTCCTTTGTTAAGCGTCTTATATCATCATTTAATGTATCCACCTAAAAACCGATGAGTAGAATTAAAATCTTTAATTAAATTTAAAAAAATAAAAAATAAAAATAATATTTTCTGTATTTAATTATATTAAAAATTCTTTTTCTTTTTTTTTCTTGTACGTACTTGATGTTGATCAGCAACAGATAACTGTGCCATAAGTTCTTGATGTAATTCGCTTTCTAAACCATCTTTCGTCGCGCGCATTGCTTCTAAACTTGATGTACACTGTGCAAGACTTCTTTCCTTTGGTGTTCGATACCTTTCAATAGCACTCAATTCCTCTTTCATAATACGGATCTCTGCTTTCATTTTATCATATATATCTCTGTTAAATAAATAATAAACGATTGATTACTTTTCCTACGATTAAAATTGATAGTAAAATTTTAACATTTCAAAAATGTATTAAATTCTACCCCAATTTTTTATTTAATTATTTACTATTCTATTTTATTGTACTTACTTAGCTTTACTATTTCTTGTTTCAGTTCTCTGCATTTCGCTAACATAAGAACTAATATTTTGATCAGCTTTTCTGATTTCCTCCTTAAGCGTCGTTAATTGACCCTCGAGTGTAGATATTTGCGACATTAATTCTGATCTCGTTTTCTGTATCTCAAGTCGCGATCTGAGTGTATTAAAATATCCACCAGTTAAGGAGCCCTTTGATGAAACCTGATCGCCTTCCAATGTAACACAATCTAAACCCGAATCGCGCGCCAAAATTGTTGCTGCTTCCAAATTACGACAGATCAAAGTCTTCCCAAATATATATCTAGATATTTAACAAAAAGAAAATAATAAAATCTATTATATCACAAAGAAAAGTGACAAAAAAATAATAAAATTATATTTAACTATTTATTTCGTGTATTTTTACCTTAACGCTTTATCGAATTTTGGATCGTAATTCAACTTGGATATCATGGGTATAGCATCGTTAGTCTTCGGATAGCCAATTTCCTTTACGTGAAGTCTATTTAGAGGCATGAAAGTCACTTCTCCTGGCAATCGTTGATTATTCATTTCTTTTAAAATTTTTGTGCCAAACTTATCAGTTTCCACAATGTGATGGAACAATCGATTTCCAGCAGTTACTTCAACTGCCGTGTAAACGCTCTTGTCACAGTTAAAATTTTCAATTACAGGCCCATAGTAGCTGCTCACTTCATTAGCCATATCTTTTCGTCCGCTATAATATTATTATTATCGCAAGTTTTTAATAAAAATCTTACAAGTCTTAAAAAATAATAACTAAATTAATTAATCTTACCGAAAAGTATCTAGTACTTTGCGTACGCTATCTCGGCCATTTAAAATAGGTTTGCCAGCCATAGATCTTAAACTTTGATCTGCTTTCGCTAAATCTTCCTTCAAACCAGATAAATTTAATTGCATTACACTTTCCTGTCGATATCTACAAAAGAATATTCAGATTGTAAATTTCTAAGATTTCTAACTCCCGCGTTTATTAGATAAATTAAACTTACTGCTCTTTTCGAGTTGCTTGACACTGATCCTTCGATTTCGTAAGCTCGTAATATTGCTTATTGTGATCATCTATCGATGTACGTTGCCGTTCCATCTCACGCGTGTGATCTCCTATTTTCCTCTCCAAGGCAACTTGTTTCTCTGCATCACGTTTTAAATCTTCGCTTATCTTTTTCTGATGCTCTTCTTTATCTTTTATTTGCTTTGTAAGCTGTTTAAGTTCATTTTGTATCCACTTGTCTCTTTCGTCCTGCAATACAAAAATTAATCTTTAAAATACCTTACACAAATTTTAATAAAATAAATATTTAAATAGTGACATTCTCTTTTACCTTAGTAGTAAATTGACTGCCGCGACCTTGTTTGGCATATAATTCTTTTCGTTTTTGCTCTTTTAATTGCAATTCTCGCGTACACTCTTCTTCAACACGTTTCATTCGTTCATACTAGATCGAAAAAAATACAATTTTTATAACATACCAAATCAAGCTGCTTAATATTGCTTTTCAACCATCGTATATAAATATATTTTAAAAATTAAAAATAAAGCGTCGTCGTTAATTATTATACAGTGCTTACTTACATCTGCATTACACAATGTTAATTATATAACAATTTTACAAATTTAAATAGTCGCAAAGTATCAAGAAGATGGAATCAGGGAGAGAGAGAGAGGGTAGGATTTCCAATTTCACGGTAATTATATTTTCCACAGGATCCAAAGGAATAGCTATGCAAAATTTGGATCAGATCGATCAGGATTTAGGAATTTATAGGACATTGCGCTCGCCGTAACAATATATATTATTTATTTTAAACATATTATTATATATTATTTTATTTTTTAATATAAACGAATATATTATTTTACCTCTGGTTTAAGAGATTTGAGATCACCTTCCCGAGCAGCGATATTAGCCTTCAATTTTTCTAATTCTTGTTGAGCACGTTTTTTGCTATCGTTATCGCCTTTTACTTCCTCCAGTAAATCATTAATAGTAAAAGTTAACTTGTTTTTTTCTTTTAGTAATTGCTGTTGCTCTGCACTAAATTATAATATTTTATTATAAATATTTTTCTTTTATTGTATTACTATTAATTTATTTAGCCAATATATAAAATTTTTTACGAATTACCTAAGTGTATCTCGTTCTTCTTTGGCGGTCTGCACTTCTTTTTTTGCTTCTTTCAGCCTCTTTGTAGCTGCACGTACTGTTTCTTGAGCTGCTTTTACTTCCGCACCCAATTTTGCTTGCTCAGCTCCACTATTTGCTCGAGACTCATCAAGCTCTTCTAATTTCCTTTTATCTTCTTTAAGTTCGCGTTCGTGAATTGTGTATTCCAAACAACGACGTTGTTTGTCCCAACGTTGGTACTCTTTCAGTTCCTCTTTCTCTTCCTCGAGCGTTTTTAAACGTTCCTCTAAAGTCAAATAATTTTTATTAAAATTATATTTACTACAAATACTTCATTAATTTTAATTTTTACCTATTGTTCGCAAAAAATCCTCGATTTTTTCCAGTTTTCCTTCCGTTTCTTTCAAAATCGATTTTGATTCTTCTCTTCTATCGTCGTATACCCGAGTACCTGCTACTTCTCTCAATAATTTTAATCTTTGTGAATCTGGTGCTGTTGCCATTTGGTTTATCTTTCCTTGCTTTACAATGTAATATGGATTAGACCTGGAAAATCCTGCTGACTCCAATAAATTCATAACGTCGTTTCTCGTGACAATTTTTTTATTTAAAAAATATTGGTCCTTCTTAGAGCCAATTACTCTTCTTAGATAAACTTCATCTTTGTCAATCTATGCATAAAAAAATAGCGGAATATTTATAAAAAAATAGCGGCATATTTATAAAAAAATAGCGGAATATTTATAAAAAAATAATATTATCAAATACAACAAATATTTAATTATGCCAATGCTATAAAGATAAATAATTTACCGGTAATCTTCCATCAGAATTGTCAAATATGATTTCCACATGGGCAGATATGACACGAGGTCCTGTTCCCTCATGTAGCAGTGCCTGTCTCTGCTCTGGTCTAAGATGAGAGAATTCATCACTCAAGACAAACTGAATGGCATAGAAAAAATTACTCTTGCCTGATCCATTTCTGCCAACTAGAAATATAATAATTACTTGTAGTATATATCATTATGCATACCAATTTTATACAAAATTATTAGCTACATACCCACTACATTGTGCCTTGGGTCAAAGGGCTCAACAACCGTTTGTTCACGATATGACTTGAATCCCTGAATGATTACCTGTTTCAACAAATATAATAAATACATCAGAAATACATGTTTAATACTCCAATACTGCCTCATTAATTTGGACACAGGAGTTACAGCAACAGCACAATGTATAATACTTTGAGCAGAACACTGCCAGATAAGCAATACTAAGTTTATAAAATTCAGGCAGTGAGATAAACGAAGGAAATGTTAGAGTGATGCAGTAAACTCGTATGAAGGCTCCTAAACAGAGACCCTTCAAGCAGGTCGCATCGTGCTGCGATACGATTACAGGTTTTGCATACGGTACCTGTTTGATGTACATGACGACGAAAAATCAGGCGCACGTATCATCCGCGTCGGCGTCACGCGAGAACGCGATCGAGCATGCGAGATCCTCTGACGCCAAACGGGCCGAAAACATTCGTCGGTCGGTCGTTGGCAAAGCGACATTTGTATAACACGCAGGGCGGCGCTCGTAAAAAGTCCCAAGATTTTAGCGGGAGATGCGCTTCCCGTGGTTAGGGAAATAAGATCTGCAGGGTGTCAAAAATAAAATTTTGAATCTGAAAACTACAATATAAAATAATAATTGTTACAGAAAGCACCACGTAACATTAATTCGCTGGGTACGTTGTGTTATAAACGTAAATGCCCAGCATTTTTTATTTTCTATTTCTTACATATTTAAGTAATAATATTACCATAGATAATCTCTTCCGTAAAGGTACTTGTGCCATCGCAATTAAAATTTCTCTATTTTACGAATATAATTAATAGATAAAGCCTGCGGATTTTCGTCGTGTGAAGTTCGTTAGTAACTAACTTCGATACGATAGAAATTTGCAAGCCATCCGACGGAAGTCTCCCACTTGGGCGCATCACGGCAGCCAATCGTTATGTCCGACAAGTCTGTCGTACGACGCATGTAATATTACCCTTACGCTGGAGTACGCAACACGTAACGTCGGATGCAAAACAAGTCGTGCGTCCACCTTCGGCGACGTCTCCGCGGCACGAGTATATAAATGCAGCATGGCCATGGGCAGCGGAGTCCCCAGGACCTATCCGGACGGCGTCACGCACCGCCGCGGTTGAGGCGGTTAGTGTGTCCCGGCGCTTGGCGTGATCGCGGACTCGCGGGTCCTGCCTCTGGAACAGGATGACGTGAGTCTGCACCCGCGGGCGAGTGCAGCCAGAAGTGCCGGGGGGGAGAGAAATCGACGGGGAATGCCGCGCGACCGCTGCTGGTGAGGAACCTCCGTGCGACAGGGACGTTATGTTTATGCCCCGGTGAAGTGGCGGGACACCTCTTGCGAGCCACCCCGAGCCGGGATGGGGCGCAGCGAACGGCGGCGTGAGTGCGCGTTCTAACGGCTATGCCGCGGCAGGCCTACACCACGTGCCCCGACGTCCCGCTCGGCGACGACGTGAAAGCCATTGGCGCCGCGATGGACGCGGACGTGGAGCTCGGCAAGGCCGACGGGTGCGAGACTATCCCGGGCTGCTCCGGCTACTCCAGCATGGTGCACAGCAAGAAGGTCATTAAGCACGCTCTGCGCCAGCAGGCGAAGCGACGCAGGAAGAACACGACGATCGCCGCCGGCAACTCTCGCACGTTGCCCAGGATCGTTGTCAAGCCGCTGCCGCCGCCACCGCCGAACGATCCGCCATCCCCAGTCAATAATGTGCAGCACATTACCACTGGTAAACCGCGGGCTCCGAGATGCAGAGCTTCTAAGATTCATTAGCTTTCCGTATCTTTCTTGATCGTAGGACGTAATTTGAAATATTTCATGGTTACTGTACGTTTCCTCGTTGTAGCGAAACGTAATATTTATTTAGAATGTGGTGGACAGAAAACTGATAGCATTCTAATGACTGGATTACTGTAACCACATCACTGCATTAATGGAAAGGCTTATTAATATTTTTTTTTTATTGAAAGATTGCTGTATGACATATCAGAAAGCTTTATGTTACACTGACTTTTTTTTATTTTAATGTATTAATAAAAGCAGACGAAATATTTCGAAGTAATGCTTTGTATGTTTTGAGGAAACTTAAGACGATTAATTTATTTTTACGTTTGTAGACGTTTTATAATAATATTGAAATTGTGAGTTAAGTTTTATTATTTAAAATAATTCGTATTTTTTTATAAATATAGCAACAGAAGAGCCTGCTGCCACAATGAGAGAAGTTCTGGCTAGTTTACCTGGATTTAGTTTAAAATCGAGTCGCAGGAGATCGACGAAAAGATTGTCCGCAACCGCGCAATTAGAAGCTGGTCTTGTGGATTTAGAATCTCCGGCGAGTATATTAGCAAGTACAAGCTTACGTGCTCTGTTGAATAGGCATACGTTTCAAGGCTTACCGCCACTGTATCAACGGAAACTTGCACAACTCCTGCCTGCTGTAGATAGACAGGTATTAAACGTAATTTTTTTTCGCAGTAATTACTATGAAATTATTTTATATATTTAATTGTTAAAAATATTTTTAATGTTTTCGATGAAATTTAATTTCGTCTTATTTCTAGGATGCTGCTATTTCTGGGCTAAACAATGAATTTTTTGCGAGAGCCTGCCTAGAATGGCGAAAGCGTTTAGCGGAAGGGGAGTTTACTCCAGAAAATCAGCAACGCCTGAAGATGGAAGCGGAACGGGATAAGAATAAGCTAGATCCGTGGAAGGTGAAGCACTTTGAACCGATATGGGGAGAGAAACGAGAGCCTAAACTTAAATCGAATCTCCATTACATTACCGAGTCACGTTCTAGTGGTGCAGTAACGCGTTCAAGTTTGAGACTCCGTTTGGAGTCTAGTGCGGATATTCCTACCTCGGAACATGCGATCTGTCCTATCGTGATGGCGGAAGACAAGGTCGATACCAGCTGTAAGACCGAAATTAGCATAAAGACTTCCGACGATCTAGTTAACTCCGAAGAAGCGCAAGAAAACTTAATGCCCTTGGATTACAATACGCTAACGGACGATGTAGCCGACGAAAAACATTTAGACGACCCCATGCAAGTGACCGAAGATATTCAATTGCACGAAAGTAGAATAGAGGATACGGATAAGATCGCGGACATTTGCGAGAAGCAAGATATTATTGAGGCCAGCGACATTGCGAAACAAATATGTCAAGAAGCCATCTCGAATGTCTATGAGGAAGAGGCAGATTTTTCCTCCAACGAGAAAAACTTGCCGTCTGTAGAAAATAATTTAATCGAAGCGTCAGAGGATGATACCGTGCTCTTACCGGACGACAATTCGTCGCCTAGATCGAGCGAACAAATAGAACGCGGTTCACACACGTCCGGAGAATCAATTTCGCAGCTGTCCAACGAATATATATCGCAAGCGTCCATTGATCAGATTTCTCAGATCTCAAAAGAACAGATTTCACAAATATCCAACGATCAAATTTATCAAATATCGGATTGCGAGACCACGAGTATTATGGAAAGTTCGTCGCCGCAGGATCAAGTCAGACCCGCGGGCATTGTTATAGAAGACACTAGTTTGATTAACAGTGATCAGGCTGAAGTGACGCGAACTTCTCACGAAAATCCAGCGGACAGCGATTCGCAAATTCCAGAAGGAATGGAAATTGACAGCGAGACGTTACAACGTATCCACGAACTTGAGGTAAAACTTTTCATATATGTTTTAAACGAATTATTAAGAGAGCGTAAATATATTACTAGTACAATCTCAATATACTATAATATTAAAATAAATAATAATTATAAATAGTAATAAATAATTAATAAAAATGTACTGTTATGTTGTTAGAAATTTAATTATTAATCGTGCTTTAGATGCAAGGAGAAATGCGCGAAATGTACGAGGAAATTTCGGGATGTCCTGAAGAAATAATATACCCTATTCTTGAGGGAATGGAAATGGCTTCGACAAATGCGGAAGTAACTCAATCGCAAGTAGTGTCCGGGCAAACCGAAGACGCTACGGGACCGGACGTAAACGCCGGTAACGAAGACGAGGCTCTGCGGGAGGCGAATAATTACGTCTGTTCGGAAATGCTGGAATGCAGTTGGACAGTGGATCCGCCCGTGAATAACATCAGTAATAATAATAGGGTAGGTATATCGTGAATTAATCATTATTTTAGTATTGTTGCTACGCCCGTACTGAATTAGCCTTAACTTCGTGTCGATCTTCGATCGACAGGAAGTCAGAAGCGAAGCGTCCTCCTGGAGACGAGCCGCTGTTTATTGACAAACAGCTGACGGATTTGGTCCAGGACTTTTGTCCCAAACTGACGTGTTCGAGTCTATTCAATATCTTGTAAGAATAATTCCATAAATTAGTTCATGTTTTATTTCGGTGTCGTTTCATTCTTTCGCGTCTTCGGGGGCGCGAATGTGAGAGGCTTCGCTTATTTATACCATATTATTATATCAGTAATGACAATTAATTTAAAAAGAAGACATAAAATATATTGTGCAAATTACTTGAATTTAATTTTATAAGAGATTACTTAATATAAAACAATGCACAATATATTTAATAAATGTAATCTCGTAATTTTATTAGAGTGGTATAAAGAAGATAAATTTTGTCTGTTTTTTTTCAAATATTTGACAAAATTCCACAGTTTAACATTGATTTATTTGTTTGTGCAAAGACGCAAGAGGATCTGCAAGTACCTTGGCCTTTAGTAGCGGCTGCTCTTGATGGGTCTGTAGCGGCGAACATAACAGTAACGACGCAAGACGAGTGCAATGAGACTTCCACAACGACTGATTCTACATCTTCGCAGCAGTTTATTAATTCGGATAACAATGTGGAAACTGTCAACTGTATTCAATTGCCAGTGGTTCAAGGAACGACATTTCAATCGGATGGTTTAGCTATTAGCACACCAGGAAGCAATTGCGTTATGAAAAGCTTGCAGTCGCAAAGTCCGCCGATTATCGCGTTTCCACAGCTGCAATCTATCAGATTTGTGCAAACGAATTTCAATCCGGAGCAGGAAACAACGCCTTTGCTGACAAATAATTCGCCTGCCATCTCGGCTCAGCTTCAGCCGCAGCAGAATAACACCGCGCAAGTTAACATGTTACGAGCGCAGGATACCATCGCTCAAATAAATACTCAAAACAACGGCGCACACGGTAATATGAATCAAAACACCATCGCGACACCGAGTCAAGTGCAAAATACTCTTTCAACCACGATGGGAGTACAATCTCAGAATCGTGTGCAGAATACGATTGTTATTCAGCAACAGACCGCCACTTCGGTTCAACCTCGACAAATTGCAGCTGCTGTGCACCAACAGCACCAGCAGCAGACCCAGCAGCAGACTCAGCAGCAGCAGCAACAAATTCAACAGCAGCAGCAGCAAACTCAACAGCAGCAACAGCCGTATGCTGGGCCATCGGTAGCTATTTCGTCGAGACCCTCTCGTGTTTCCAATCAAGGTAGTCAAAGAGGCTCCAGGAATAGTAATAAAGAGCAGGGTGGTGGCAGATCGAGAAGCTCTACGAAAGAGCCGCCGGGCGCTGTCAATTTGGAGCGCAGCTATCAAATATGTCAAGCGGTAAACTAACTCAGTATCCAGTTTAGAGTCACATGCGAATATAGTAAAGATATGAATTTATCGAATATATGATTCGCATGACATTGATAAATGTAGGAACGCTGATATTATTTTAGGTCATACAAAGCTCACCGAATAGAGATCAACTGAAGGCCCACTTGAAGCCACCACCAAGCCTGCTTGCTCGAGGAGACGGTGCATATATGACTAGCAAGTCTAGCGGGCGCACCGTGACGACAGTGAAATCTCAAAAAACGCAGCAAACGATACAACACAGTAAACAGTCTCAAAATAAGACACAGGTTATGTTTAGACATGTTATCGCTACGGCACGTCAAGCTACATCGACGGAGGTACCTAGCATCTATTACGCATATTAATTATTATATTGTTAGCATAGCTATTTAGATATTTACCTGTGCTGCTTTCTACACATATGAACATTTGAGACGTACACGCATACTATTTTTATCCTTTTTTGTGTGTACAGTGCTAATCTTGCGGATCGCTTGTAACGATCTCAGTATCACGCAGGTAGCTAAAAAAAATAAGTCTTTACATTAGTTTTGGATTTCTAAACGCAGTAGCGATAGTGCGACTTTTAATTATCAGACGCAACGACTCGGTGACGATTTTGTGTGCATTGCTTCATAAATTTATTTGTACAAATACGAAACAAAAAAAAAAAACGACGAACGAACGAACGCTCTTATTGTACAAACGAATGAACTTAGAATGCTGTAATTTAAATTACAGTTATTTATTTATTAAATTAATGCTATTTATTTAATATAATTCTACTGTCGAGAGCAGCTTGAATGCACAATGTACCGATTCAAGTTTCGTAAAATGTTAATAATAATTTGACAATTAAATTATCAATTTCTTTGTAGGTTACAGAAAGCCCTCCTATAGCGCAACTCGGCTCCTCTAGCAATGGTCTCGGGCAATATATACTTGTACAAAGGACAGGAGTTGGGGACAGTGCGCCGAGAGCGTCATCCGCGCCTCCATTACCGCCGCAGATACCAGGAATGGGTGTCGGGGTTCATTTAGTACGAGGAAGACCGGCGAGCGCCGGAGAAGGTTCGCATCAGGCGGTCACTTTAAAAGCGAGGGGCGCAGATAGCAGAGTGACAGGTGGTGCGGAACCAGGTGCACCCGGTATGATAATTGGCGGCGATCCGCCACCCCCCTGTGAATGCAACATGCGAGGAGCTATGGTAATTTGTCGGCAGTGTGGTGCCTTCTGTCACGATGACTGCATCGGGCCTCAACGTATCTGTGCTACCTGCCTCATACGTTAATCACCTTTATCTTCATTCAACCATTAATGTATAAAATGAAATCCGTTATGAAATAAGAGTGCTGAGCAATCGGTATCCAGAAAACACCAAAACGGTAATTTCTTAATACATTTTTCTATATATGTAATGTAAAAGAAGTATTGCGAACACGTAAATGTATTCCAAACTCGCTATGATATATACGCGGATATAATACGTATGCAGGGAAACATACGATGTATCATAAAATTATATTACAAAGTACAATCAAAAAGTTTAGAGACGTTTTTGTAATGGTCTGATAAATATGTGATCAGCATTTGATTAAAAAAATTATTCAAAGAAAATTAAAATAATTATTGTAAAGTTTATATCTATTTATATTTTATTACGATTTAAACTTTTAAATATTTATCCAATTCGACTATTATGATTAAAACAAATTGCATATTTGCATGTGATACTTTGTAGAATGTTATATTGTAATCTAAGAACGCAACTTCAGTCTGTATATTGTGCCTCTTAAACCTGGCATAAAATACAATAAAATTATTTAATTTGAAAATTACAAAATATTGCCCAGCACTCTTATATGAGAAATCTTTGTAGATTAAGGGTAATGAAGGATACAGTTGTGGGTATTGAACAATTTAACATTGCTACATTATACAGCAGATAAAAAAAAAAATATAAATTACTTACGGAACATCTCATTCCATTATCTTGCCTGTCACAATTTCGTTATAAATTAGTGATTATTTTTATGACGAATTATTAATATGCATATTAAAATTAAACTTCTATATAGATTTTTTTTGTATGCAAAATTACATTAAGGCAATTAGTTCGTATTATAAGTAGCAATATTTAGTTATTTCAAATAGATGCGTGAAATAAAAATCGTACGTTAAATAATAATTAATTAAAATTTCACTGCTTTTTCGATAAAATTTTGAATGCTTTAATAAATTAATATATTTATTAACGACACATATTTTCATTTATATATTCTTTTGCAAAATTAAAAATTATTTAATACTCGACGGATAAATATATAAGAAAGTCCTGTAAGGATTCTTTGTGGTACGTTTTTTTTTTTTTAATCTTATTTTACTTTTTCTTTTTCTTTTTCTTTAAAATCAAACTCTAGTCTGTACTATACATATATATACTTATATATATCTTCTACATTTATTTATTATGTTATTTATTAATGATAATTTTTTTATAGTTTTTATATTCTCTATTATAAAAAGTACATTTACTTTTATTTTGTTTGCATAGTCATTTTATTTATTAGTAATATCATCTGCACGCATTGACATGTATAATGTAATTCTAACTACCGATTCCAATATTTCAACTGTATTCTTGGAGCCCTTGCTTATGAAAAGTTTAAGACAAAAAGTTTAACCTCTTATATACCGACCCTTAATACAGTCTTCCACTAAGCATCACACTCTAGATTTCTAGAATATGTATGTTTGTTATTTATTTATTAACACACGAATTTATTTTTTATTATAGCTGCGTAGACGATATTCCTGTACATGTTGATCTCGAACACTGAAACGACGAAACCTTTGTATATGCTCTCTTTTAATCATTCCTTTGGAAATAAGGTGATTTACCGGACTCTTCAAGTCTTAACGCGTAGCTCAGACTATCTTTTGCACATGTATTAACGCATGTTGTATGTCAAACTTAGTATTGCCGGACATTGTGTACAGGAACCGTAATGTATCACGAGAACGAGTAATTAAGATTAACAGTTTCTTGCAAATGAAAAGAGAAATAACAATATTCGTAGCTCTAATATACATATATATATATATACGATATGTAGCCTGTATATTTTCAATTTTTATCTCTTCTATTTCGTTGCGATTAATTCTCTAATGTCGTTAGTTACACCGAGGAATGATTTATTGAGAAACTTTTAAATGACACGATCATTAACATTATTTTCTTATTCGTGCGTTGTGTATATCTAGGAATATTCTATGCAGTACAAATGATGCAGTGACGATCCCGTAAGGATCACATGGAAATA